>NC_041386.1:543442965-543471604 GCF_002162155.2 Triticum dicoccoides | reverse complement strand
AGGCGAGTGCTGGACTGCAGCTAAGTCTCTGAGTGAGAAAACTTAGGCGAGTACTAGACTGCAGCTAAGCCTCCGAGTGGGAGGATTGCTCTCCACTCGGTAGGATTTTTTTTTCAAACTTGGGCGAGTGCCGGACTGTAGCTAAGTCTCTGAGTGAGAAAACTTAGGCGAGTACTGGACTGCAGCTAAGCCTCAGAGTGGGAGGATTGCTCTCCACTCGGTAGGATTTTTTCAAACTTAGGCGAGTGCCGGACTACAGCTAAATCTCCGAGTGGGAAGACTTAGGCGAGTACTAGACTGCAGCTAAGCCTCTGAGTGGGAGGATTGCTCTCCACTGGGTAGGATTTTTAAATACTTAGGAGAAACGGGTTCGCAGCTAAGCCCCCGAGTGGGAGGCTGGCTCACCACTCGGTAGGAAATTATTTTTACAAACTTAGGCGAAGCGGATTCGCAGCTAAGCCACCCACTGGGGGATTTCTTACACAAACAAAAACAATAACAATCGCTGAGAAAATTATAACGCTCTTGTCTTTGATAACTAAACTACAGGAGTTTTTTCTTATTACATCTCATCCGAGTGAGAATTCAAGTATAAAAGGGGCGGAGTAGCTCTGCATACTAGGCTTGTGGCTCATCAATCTGGCGATCAACATTGTAGAGGTGCTACGCTCCATTGTGGAGGACTCTGGTGACTATGAAGGGGCCTTCCCAAGTAGGAGCGAGTTTGTGTGGTTTTTGCTGATCCACGCGGAGGACTAAGTCTCCTTCTTGGAAGGCTCGACTCTTCACATATCTGGCATGGAATCGACGCAAGTCTTGCTGATAGATGGTCGATCGGATCATGGCCATTTCTCTTTATTCTTCCAGGAGGTTGATTGCGTCCTGCCGGGCTTGTTCTGCTTCTTCTTTAGAGTAGAGCTCGACTCGAGGGGCGTTGTGAAGCATGTCACTCGGCAAGACTGCTTTGGCTCCGTAGACCAGAAAGAATGGGGTTCTTCCGGTCGATCGGTTCGGGGTTGTCCTCAATCCCCAAAGAACTGATGGAAGCTCGTCGACCCATGCACCTACTACGTGCTTGAGGTCGCGCATCAATTGAGGTTTCAGTCCTTTGAGAATTGGGCCGTTTGCTCTTGCCGCCTGTCCATTCGACTAAGGGTGAGCGACCGAAGCATAGTCGACTCGTGTGCCCTGAGAGGCGCAAAAGGCCCTGAATTTGTCGGAATCGAAGTTTGACCCATTGTCAGTGATGATGCTGTGCGGAACTCCATATCTGAATATCAACTCTCTGATGAAACTGATAGCAGTGCAAGCATCAAGATTCTTGATAGGCTTAGCTTCAATCCATTTGGTGAACTTGTCGACTGCTACTAGCACATGAGTGAAGCCGCTCCTGCCCGTTTTCAGTGGACCAACCATGTCCAGCCCCCAAATAGCGAAGGGCCAGACGAGTGGAATGGTTTTCAGAGCTGACGCGGGCTTGTGCGACATATTGGAGTAATACTGACATCCTTCACATTTGTCGACTATCTCTTTCGCCATTTCATTGGCCCCTGGCCAGTAAAATCCCGCTCGGTATGCTTTAGCCACAATGGTCCAAGAGGACGCATGATGACCACAGGTCCCCAAGTGGATATCGTCAAGGATCATCTGACCTTCTTCTGGTGTTATACACTTCTGACTGACTCCAGTCGCGCTTTCTCTATACAACTATCCCTTTATGACTGTAAAGGCCTTGGATCGACGGATGATCTGTCGAGCCTCTTCTTCGTCCTCTGGGAGTTCTTTCCTTAGGATGTACGCGATGTACGGTACTGTCTAGTCGGGAGTGATGACTAAGACTTCCATGATCGGGTCGACCACAGCTGGAACTTCAACTTCAGTCGGATCCGTGGCACTTTTTGGCTGCGGGGCCTCTTCAGTGAAGGCATCCTCCTGAACTGATGGCGTGTGGATGTGTTCCAAAAACACATTGCTGGGAATGGCTTCTCTTTTGGAACCTATTTTTGCCAAATCATCAGCTGCTTGATTTTTCAGTCGGGGTATGTGATGAAGCTCTAACCCCTCGAATTTCTTCTCCAGCTTTCTCACTGCATTGCAATAACCAGTCATGGCTGGACTTCTGATGTCCCATTCCTTCATCACCTGATTAACCACCAAATCTGAGTCACCATAGACCATGAGGCGACGGACGCCGAGTGAAATGGCCATGCGCAACCCATATAAAAGTGCTTCATATTCCGCCTTGTTATTGGAGGAATCAAAGTGGATTTGAAGAACATATCTGAGCTTATCTCCTCGGGGGGAGACCAACACCACCCCGACACCGAAACCATTCAACATTTTGGAACCGTCGAAGAACATGGTCCAATGCTCCGAGTGAACCTGAGTCGGCAGTTGCTGTTCAATCCACTCGGCGATGAAATCTGCTATTGCCTGGGACTTGATAGCCTTCTTTGCCTCAAACTTGATATCTAGAGGAAGGAGTTCAATCGCCCATTTTGCCACTCGACCAGTTGCATCTTTGTTGTGCAGGATCTCTAACAATGGAGCATCGCTGACGACTGTAATGGAATGATCAGAGAAGCAGTGAGCAACTTTCTTTGTGGTCATATAAATCCCATATACTAGCTTCTGATAATGAGGATATATTTGCTTCGACGGGGTCAAAACTTCAGAAATATAATATACTGGGCGCTGAACTTTGAAGGCTTTTCCTTCTTCTTCCCGCTCGATCGTAAGTACCATACTGACGACTTGTCCCATGGCTGCGATGTAAAGCAGCAAAGGCTCCTTGCTGATTGGGGCAGCAAGCACCGGCTGGGTGGAGAGCAGAGCTTTGAGCTCTGCAAACGCTGCATCAGCTTCGGGAGTCCACTCGAACTTGTCGGATTTCTTCATCAATCGGTAAAGAGGCAATGCCTTTTCACTGAGACGGGATATGAATCGACTTAAAGCGGCCAAGCAACCAGTAAGCTTCTGGACGTCATGCACTCGCACAGGACTTCTCATTCGGAGTATAGTACCGACTTTTTTTGGATTGGCGTCGATTCCCCGTTCGGAAACGAGAAAACCGAGTAATTTTCCCCCAGGAACTCCGAATGTGCACTTTGATGGATTAAGCTTGATATCATACCTCCTGAGGTTGGCAAAGGTTTCAGCAAGGTCAGCCAGCAGGTCGGAACCCTTCCGTGACTTGACCACAATGTCATCCATGTATGCTTCCACATTCCGACTGATTTGAGTGAGCAAACACTTTTGAATCATCCTCATGAATGTGGCTCCGGCATTCTTGAGGCTGAATGGCATGGTAACATAACAGAAGCACCCGAATGGAATGATGAAAGCTGTTTTGATCTCGTCAGGTCCATACAGACGGATTTGATGGTACCTGGAATAAGCGTCTAAAAAAGACAGTCACTCACATCCCGCAGTCGAGTCGACTATCTGATCAATGCGGGGGAGAGGAAAATGATCTTTCAGGCAAGCCCGATTGATATGTTTAAAGTCAATGCACATGTGAAGTGACTTGTCCTTCTTGGGGACCATGACAACGTTGGCGAGCCACTCGGAGTGGTAGATTTCTCGGATGAACTCCGCTGCTAAGAGCCGAGCCACCTCTTCGCCAATAGCCTTTCTCTTCTGGACGGCGGACCGTCGGAGATGTTCCTTGACCGGTTTTACTTTTGAGTCGACTCTTAGGCGGTGCTCAGCCAGCTCCCTGGGAACACCCGGCATGTCAGAAGGCTTCCATGCGAAAATGTCCCAGTTCTCACGGAGGAACTGGATGAGCGCTTCTTCCTATTTGGAGTCGAGTGTTGTTGAGATGTGAGTTGTAGCAGCGCTGGGATCGGTCGGGTGGATGTGAGCTGTCTTTGTTTCGCCAGACGACTGAAAAGCTGATTCTGTGGCGGGCTTCTTGGCTCGCAACAAATCACTCGCGTCTGCAGTCTTCTGGTATTCCTGCAGCTCCACCACCGCCATCTGAGCATCAACGATCTTTGAACCTTTCTGAAAACATTCTTCCGCTTTCTTCCGATTTCCCGTAATAGTGATCACACCTTTGGGGCTAGGCATCTTCATCTTGAGATACACATAACATGGTCGGGCCATGAAGCGTGCATAAGCCGGCCTGCCCAAAATAGCGTGATAGGCACTCTGGAAGTCTACAACTTCGAACGTCAAATTTTCTTTGCGGTAATTCTTGGAATCACCGAAAACCACATCAAGAGCAATCTGGCCGAGTGATTCAGCCTTCTTCCCAGGAATGACTCAATGGAAACTCATGTTGCTAGTACTGAGTCTGGACATCGGAATGCCCATCCCTTTCAACGTCTCAGCATATAATATGTTCATACCACTGCCACCATCCATCAAGACTTTGGTCAGTCGAGTGCCTTCAACAAATGGGTCGACCACCAAAGCTTGCCTCCCAGGGGTGGCGATGTGCGTTGGGTGATCAGATCGGTCGAATGTTATGGCAGTCAGAGACCACTTCAGATAATTGGGTGTCGCCGGAGCAACCATATTCACCTCTCGGTTGATAACTTTTAGTCGACTTTTGCTTTCAATATCAGCAAAAATCATCAGGGTGGAATTGACCTGGGGGTATCCATCGTCGCTATCATCCTTGTCCTCAACTTTGTCCGACTCCTTTTCCTTATCTTTAGGCTGCTTGCCCTGGAACTGCTGGATCAAGAGTCGACACTGTCGAGTGCTATGTTTCGGGTAAATGAAATTACCCTCTTCATCTTTCTTGGTGTGGATGAGACATGGCAAATCCAACACATCATTTTCGTCCTGGTCTTTAAATTTCTTGGGGTTCCAAGGTCGTTTGGGTTTCCGTTTAAACTTTCCTTGGGTTACAGCCAAGGCTTCCCCAGGAGCAGCTGGCTCAGCTTTCCGCTTTTGTTTCCGATTGGAATTTCCTCCGGTTTCTTGGGCGACTGACTTGAGCTTGCCACTCCTGAGTCGATCCTCATCTTCACCATTAGCGTACTTGGTGGCAATCTCCATCATCCGATTCAGGGACATATCTCCGGTCCGACCGAATTTCAGATTCAGCTCTCTGTACTTGACACCTTCTTTGAAGGCACAGACTGCTTGGTGGTCAGGCACATTCTCCACCGTGTGATGTAACGTGATCCATCTCTGGATGTAATCCCTCAAAGTTTCATTCGGCTTCTGCACGCAAGACCGCAGTTCCGTCAGCCCTGCCGCTCGCTTGCATGTTCCTTCGAATGTGGTGACAAACACTCGGGCGAGATCTTCCCAAGTGTAAGTGCTGTTGGGCGCTAACTGGTTTAGCCACGCTCTGGCTGAGCCCTCCAACATGAGAGGCAGGTGCTTCATGGCCACTTCATCATTGCCGCCGCCAATCTGGACGGCCACTCGGTAGTATTCAAGCCAAGTATCGGGCTTGGACTCACCAGTGAACTTGCTGACTCCAGTCGCCAACCTGAAGTTGGGAGGAATCACAGCGGCCCTGATGGCTCTACTAAAGCACTCTGGTCCTGAAGCATGTGCTCTGCTGCTGGTAGGTGCATCTCTGTCATGACCTTCTCGGTGAGCTCTGTTCCTGTCGACCAAACCTTGAACAAGAATGGATCTCGCATCAAAGCCTGGCTCCCTGGAGTCGACTGGAATCCTTCGCCCAACACTACGAGGGCGCCTGTCATCCTGTTGTCGAGGCGCATATGACCCACTCCTCGGGGGAGGGTGGGCACTCGACGTCGATCGTCACGATCGAATCGGTGGTCATATTGCTCATGGTTCCCATACTGATTACGCCGGTCCCCACGTCCCTCACGCCTCGGGGGTGATCTTGGGCTATGAGCCGATTGGACTGTGTCTGCAGCAACGGATCTGCTGTGAATCCTGTTCCGTGACTGAGAAACAGCGGAATTCTAGTCTCCTGCTGCCCGTAGTAATGCTCTGATCTCCAGCAAGCCTCTGCCAGCCTCCGACTAGGAAGGCTGAATCGACTCTGCTATACGGGCTGCAGCTGCTAAATTTTTAATTGGAGTTTGATATATCTGCGGGGGCGGAAAGAGCTGACGTCGACTGGATTCGGGAACCCGTTGTCGCGCACGCTCGTCGAGTGCTCGCTGGAGGTTCTCCAGTCGAGCGCGCTCGGCCAAGTTTGCCAGGCGCGCATCCTCCAAGGCACGAGCCTCGGGGGTTTCTCCGACGATAGGAGTGTGAAGTGCATCCATGTTCCGGCGATGAAGTTCTTCTCTCTGCAGCGACGTGAGAGGCTCAGGGAGATATTCCTCATGGGGACACGACGGGTCGCCTCCACCCGCGCCTTCGACGGTGCGAGGAAAACCGGGAGGACTGGGTGGTCCATCGACCATCATAACCTCCGCCGCCGGATCGCTGTTGTCGCACTCGGATGCGGTCTCTGCGGAGCCAGTCGACAGATCGAACAGGCCGTAGAGGGATTCGTCGGGCTCGATCGTCGCGACTTGAGGGGTGGCCGACTGGCGTGCCACCGCGTGTCTCACCCACCGCTGAAGTCTCGATCGACCGGAGCGCTTGCGCCGACGGGAAACGGGGAGGGTGGATAGCACAAGAGCCGACCGATAGTGGGTCGACGGCTGCCGCAAAAGGATGCCGCGGGCGCACGTGTGAAAGTGCGTCGCCCTGCGGACAGGGAGTGCGTCCACGTCGAGCGGATCCTCCTGAAGCCAAGCGGAGTCGTCGGTGATGAACGTGAGCGCGCCGAGACAGATCTCGCGGCCCTCCACCAAAACTCCACCGGAAACCATGATGATTCGGATCGGAAAAGATCGCAACTCCTCCAACAAATCGCTAAAACACCTGCCCCAAGGTGGGCGCCAACTGTCGTGGTTCTAAGTCTGACAGTAATGTAGGGGGGTAAGTATGGTGAGGCAAGATCTTAGCTATGGAGAAGTTGTAAGCACAGGAGGTTTACGAGTTTAGGCCCTTCTCGAAGGAAGTAATAGCCCTACGTCTCGGAGCCCGGAGGCGGTCGACTGGATTATGCGTGTATGGTTTACAGGGGTGTGAACCCTTTACACTGAGGAGAGGGGTGGCTTATATAGAGTTCGTCGGACCCCTCCGGCCCTTAGTTATGCAGGGTTTAAATACATTAAGGTCGGGCATTACTGGTAATGCCCTTAATAAAGTGCTATGATGACCATAAAGGCTACTTAATAACCGACCGTTAGCATGCGGGGTGTCTTTAGGTCTCCTGGCTGTTGAGTGGTTTGGTCTTGGTCGAGTGATCGCTTCTTGGTCGAGTGTCTTCAAGTCTGTCGAGTGGAACACCTCCAAGTCGATTGAAAGGTGATTTCTTCTAGAGATGTCCTTGGGTAGGGCAGTTTGGACAGGTCCATGACCCTACCCTAGGTACATAGCTTCGTCACCCCCCACCCTCGTGGACAGGTGGTGGCCCCACTGGCGTGGATTCTTCTTCTAGTATTTTTTATATATTCCAAAATAATTCTCCGTTAATTTTCAGGTCATTCCGAGAACTTTTATTTCTGCACAAAAATAACACCATGGTAATTCTGCTGAAAACAGCGTTAGTCCGGGTTAGTTCCATTCAAATCATGCAAGTTAGACTCCAAAACAAGGGCAAAAGTGTTTGGAAAAGTAGATACGTTGGAGACGTATCAACTCCCCCAAGCTTAAACCTTTGCTTGTCCTCAAGCGATTCAGTTGATAAACTGAAAGTGATAAAGAAGAACTTTTACAAACTCGGTTTGCTCTTGTTGTTGTAAATATGAAAAGCTAGCATTCAAGTTTTTAGCAAATATTATGAACTAACCATATTGACAATAACATTTAGGTCTCATGTTTACTCATATCAATGGCATAATCAACTAGCGAGTAATAATAATAAATCTCAGATGACAACACTTTCTCAAAACAATCATGATATGATATAACAAGATGGTATCTAACTAGCCCTTTCTGAGACCACAAAACATAAATGCAGAGCACCTTTAAAGATCAAGGACTGACTAGACATTGTAATTCATGGTAAAAGAGATCCAATCAAGTCATACTCAATGTAAACTAATAGTAATGGATGCAAATGACAGTGGTGCTCTCTAACCGGTGCTTTGTAATAAGAGGATGATGACTCAACATAAAAGTAAATAGATAGGCCCTTCGCATAGGGAAGCAGGGATTTGTAGAGGTGCCAGAGCTCGGTTTTGAAATAGATATGAATAATATTTTGAGTGGTATACTTTCATTGTCAGCATAACAACCGGGAGATCTCGATATCTTCCATGCTACACACATTATAGGCGGTTCCCAAGCAGAATGGTAAAGTTTATACTCCCCCACCACCAAAAAGCATCAATCCATGGCTTGCCCGAAACAACGGGTGCCTCCAACTAACAACAATCCTGGGGGAGTTTTGTTTGCAATTATTTTGATTTGATTTGCTTAAAGCATGGGACTGGGCATCCCGGTGACCAACCATTTTCTCGTGAGTGAGGAGCGGAGTCCACTCCTCTTGAGAATAACCCGCCTAGCACGGAAGATACAGACAACCCTAGTTGATACATGAGATGTTCGAGCATACAAAACAAAATGTTTATTTGAAAGTTTAGAGTTTGGCACATACAAATTTACTCGGAACGGCAGGTAGATACCGTATATAGGAAGGTATGGTGGACTCATATGGAATAACTTTGGGGTTTATGGGATTGGATGCACAAGAAGTATTCCCGCTTAGTACAAGTGAAGGCTAGTAAAAGACTGGGAAGCGACCAGCTAGAGAGCGACAACAGTCATGAACATGCATTAAAATTAATCAACACCAAATGCAAGCATGAGTAGGATATAATGCACCATGAACATAAATATCATAGAGGCTATGTTGATTTTGTTTCAACTACATGCGTGAACATGTGCCAAGTCAAGCTACTCGAATTATTCAAAAGAGGATACCACCCTATCATACCACATCACAACTATTTTAATAGCATGTTGGCACGCAAGGTAAATCATTATAAACTCCTAGCTAATTAAGCATAGCATAAGCAACTATAATCTCTAATTGTCATTGCAAACATGTTTCTTTCATAATAGGCTGAATCAGGAATGATGGACTAATCATATTTATAAACACAAGAGAGGTCGAGTTCATACCAGCTTTTCTCATCTCAATCAGTTCATCATATATCGTCATTATTGACTTTCACTTGCACGACCGAATGATGTGGATAATAATAATAATAGTGCATGTGCATTGGACTAAGCTGGAATCTGCAAGCATTCAATTCAAGGGAGAAGACAAGGTAATATGGGCTCTTTGTTAGATCAACAATAATGCATATGAGAGACACTTTAACATTTTCATCATGGTCTTCTCCTCTCGACCCCCAAAGAACAAGAAAGAAATAAAACTATTTACACGGGAAAGCTCCCAACAAGCAAAAGAAGAACGAGAAATCTTTTTGGGTTTTCTTTTTAATTACTACTACAGACATGGAAATTACACTAGCTAAAAGCTACAACTAATTTTTTGTTTTTCTTAAGGTTTACTAAACACACAAGAAGAAAGCTTAAAAGGAAATAAACTAGCATGGATGATACAATGAAAAAGTATGATCACCGAGAACTATCATGAGTGTGTGGACATAAATGTAATGTCGGTGAGAAATACATACTCCCCCAAGCTTAGGCTTTTGGCCTAAGTTGGTCTATGGCCATGGCTGGCCTGGCGGATATCCGAAGTTGTAACTGGGGTCGTACCGAGATGCAACGGCTATTGCCTGATGGGCTGCAGCTTGGAGGCGACCCTTCTCAGTCCTCCTCTCGTACTCGTTCGCCTCCTCCCTGGTTATAACATGTCTCCCTTTTGCCTGAAAGTCAAAGAAAGTGGGAGCAGGGAGAGCGACGTGATAGGTGCATCGTCTGTCAAAGATTAGTCGGTACTGGAGGAACTGGTCATTCCTCTCAACAAACTGATGACAAACCATAGCCTCATAATCTAAATAAATAGGAGGCAACTCAATATCATACCCACATATGGGTATCTCAAGAAAATTAGCTAGACGGGTTTCATAAATTCCACCAAAGAAATCTCCATTAATTCTATTATTATGCAACCTACATGCAACAATGGCTCCCAAATTATAATGTTTATCTCCTAATACAACACTCCTAAGAACACTGAGGTCAGGGACACACATGTGACATGCTTCATCCTTACCATTTATGCACCTACCTATAAAGAGAACAAAATAATGTATAGCAGGAAAATGAATGCTCCCTATGGGCTTGTGTTATATCTCTAGACTCCCCCACAGTTATACTAGCAAGAAAATCTCTAGACTCAGATTTGCGAGGCTCACTAGTGCTACCCCATTGTGGGAGTTTACAAGCAGTATTAAAATCTTCTAAGTCCATGGTATAAGATTTTTCATAAAGATCAAACAAGACAGTTTGAGAATTGCGTGATGATGTAAATTTAAACCTTCTCACAAAGGAATCAGTGAGATAGTGGTACTGACGGCACTTATCGGACTCGAAGCTCTCAAGATCAGTGTTACGCACATATGCGTCAAATTCCTCCTTGATTCCTGCTCGAACCATAAAGTCCTCTGACGAGCATTCACAAGCCCGCACTTGAGCTTCCCTTCGTGGTTCATCGTCCGCATCGCGTATTGCGGGCATGGGTTCTTGCTTCCTTGAAGAACCACGTTGGTACATTTTCCTAAACATATTTCTTCCTCTGAAAAATTTCTGACAATTTTAGTAACTCAAAATAAAAGTGAACCAAACTCAACAAAACTGATAGCAACCACTCCTACAAGTGCCTAGAGGCCATATCATGCACTAGAACTACTTTTGACCACATAAATTTGACATGCAAACTCAAGAACAGGGTCACCTAAGCAGCAAAAACTTGCAATGAATGAAGCACTAGAACAAAAACTAATTGGACCATTGGAGGAGTCACATACCAAAGAACAATCCCCCAAAGTGATGTCTACTACACAACCTTCTTCTTGTAGACGTTGTTGGGCCTCCAACTGCAGAGGTTTGTAGGACAGTAACAAATTTCCCTCAAGTGGATGACCTACGATTTATCAACCCGTAGGAGGCATAGGATGAAGATGGTCTCTCTCAAGCAACCTTGCAACCAAATAACAAAGAGTCTCTTGTGTCCCCAACACACCCAATACAATGGTAAATTGTATAGGTGCACTAGTTCGGCGAAGAGATGGTGATACAAGTGGTATATGGATAGTAGATAATAGTTTTTGTAATCTGAAAATATAAAAACAGCAAGGTAACTAATGATAAAGTGAGCACAAACGGTATTGCAATGCTAGGAAACAAGGCCTAGGGTTCATACTTTTACTAGTGCAAATCCTCTCAACAATAATATCATAATTGGATCACATGACTATCCCTCAACATGTAACAAAGAGTCACTCCAAAGTCACTAATAGCGGAGAACAAACGAAGAGATTATGGTAGGGCACGAAACCACCTCAAAGTTATTCTTTCCAATCAATCGGTTGGGCTATTCCTCTAAGTGTCACAAACAGCCCTAGAGTTCGTACTAGAATAACACCTTAAGACACAAATCAACCAAAACCCTAATGTCACCTAGATACTCCAATGTCACCTCAAGTATCCGTGGGTATGATTATACGATATGCATCACACAATCTCAGATTCATCTATTCAACCAACACATAGAACCTCAAAGAGTGCCCCAAAGTTTCTACTGGAGAATCACAACGAAAATGTGTGCCAACCCCTATGCATAGGTTCATGGGCGGAACCTGCAAGTTGATCACCAAAACATACATCAAGTGAATCACGTGGTATCCCATTGTCACCACAGATACGCACGGCAAGACATACATCAAGTGTTCTCAAATCTTTAAAGACTCAATCCGATAAGATAACTTCAAAGGGGAAACTCAATCCATTACAACAGAGTAGAGGGGGGAGAAAACATCATAAGATCCAACTATAATAGCAAAGCTCGCGATACATCAAGATCGTACCACCTCAAGAACACGAGAGAGAGAGATCAAACACATAGCTACTGGTACATACCCTCAGCCCCGAGGGAGAACTACTCCCTCCTCATCATGGAGAGCACCGGGATGATGAAGATGGCCACCGGAGAGGGATTCCCCCTCCGGCAGGGTGCCGAAACGGGTCTAGATTGGCTTTCGATGGCTACGGAGGCTTCTGGCGGCGAAACTCCCGGTCTATTATGCTCTCAGATGTTTTTAGGGTATATGGAGATATATGGGCGGAAGAAGTACGTCAGGGGAGCCACGTGGGGCCCACGAGGATGGAGGGCGCGCCCAGGGGGTGGGCGTGCCCCCTACCTCGTGGCCTCCTTGAAGCTTCCCTTACATGGACTCCAAGTTTTCTGGGCTTCTTCTGATCCAAAAATAAGTTTCGTGAAGTTTCAGGTCAATTGGACTCAGTTTGATTTTTCTTTTCTGCGATACTCTAAAACAAGGAAAAAACAGAGACTAGCACTGGGCTCTAGGTTAATAGGTTAGTCCCAAAAATAATATAAAAGTGTCTAATAAAGCCCGTAAACATTCAAAACAGATAATATAATAGCATGGAACAATCAAAAATTATAGATACGATTGGAGACGTATCACAAAGCAGTTTTGTGAATGGAGCTTTGAGCAAGGAGATCGAAAATGGCAGCAAGATGAGCTAGAACTCGTGCTTGAGCTGGTTGGTTTTTTTTGGGAGGAAGGAGTGTGCGGTGGCTGGAATAAGTGGAGGGGAGCCACCACGGGCCCACGAGGCACGGGGCGCGCCCTGGACCCTCGTGGCCAGGTGCTTTCTCCCCCTGATGTGTTCTGAGTGCCAGATATTCTCGAATATTCCAGAAAAAATCATATTAAATTTTCAGGGCATTTGGAGCACTTTTATTTTCGGGGTATTTTTTAATGCATGGATAACTCAGAAAACTGACAGAAAATACTATTTTTGCTTTATTTAAACTAAATAACAGAAAGTAAAAAGAGGGTACAGAGAGTTGTGCTTTCAAACTTCATCCATCTCATGCTCATCAAAAGGAGTCCACTAACAAGATTGATCAAGTCTTGTTAACAAACTCATTCCGAATAACATGGAACCGGAGAAATTTCGAATAGCATTAGGTTACCTCAACGAGGATATGCACGTCCCCAATAATAAGAATATCATATTTCTTCTTGACAGTAGGAAGAGGAAATTCCAAACCTCCAAAAATAATCGATGCAATTTTTCCAATAGAATTGATACTGTGGACTTGAGGTTGTTTCCTCGGAAAGTGTACCGTATGCTCATTACCATTAACATGAAAAGTGGCATTGCCTTTGTTGCAATCAATAACAGCCCCTTCAGTATTCAAAAAGGGTCTTCCAAGAATAATAGACATACTATCATCCTCGGGAATATCAAGAATAACAAAGTCTGTTAAAATAGTAACGTTTGCAACCACAACACACACATCCTCACAAATACCGATAGGTATAGCAGTTGATTTATCAGCCATTTGTAAAGATATTTCAGTAGGTGTCAACTTATTCAAATCAAGTCTACGATATAAAGAGAGAGGCATAACACTAACACCGGCTCCAAGATCACATAAAGTAGTTTTAACATAGTTTCTTTTAATGGGGCATGGTATAGTTGGTACTCTTGGATCTCCAAGTTTCTTTGGTATTTCCATCCTTAAAAGTATAATTAGCAAGCATGGTGGAAATTTCAGCTTCCGGTATCTTTCTTTTATTAGTAACAATTTCCTTCACATATTTAGCATAAGGATTCATTTTAAGCATATCAGTCAAACGCATACGCAAGAAGATAGGTCTAATCATTTCATCAAAGCGCTCAAAATCCTCATCATCCTTTTTCTTGGATGGTTTAGGAGGAAAGTGCATGGGTTTCTGAACCCATGGTTCTCTTTCTTTACCGTGCTTCCTAGCAACAAAGTCTTTCTTATCATAACATTGACTCTTTGATTGTGGGTTATCAAGATCAACAGCAGGTTCAGTTTCTACATCATTATCATTACTAGGTTGAGCATCAACATGAACATCATCATTAACATTATCACTAGGTTCATGTTCATTACCAGATTGTGTTTCAGCATCAGAAATAGAAATATCATTGGGATTCTCAGGCGTGTCAACAATAGGTTCACTAGAAGCATGCAAAGTCCTATCATTTTTCTTTTTTTCCTTTTAGAAGGACTAGGTGTATCAGTATTAGTTCTCTGGGAATCTTGCTCAATTCTCTTAGGATGCCCTCAGAATACAAAGGTTCCCGAGTCATTTGACCACCTCTAGTCACAACTCTAACAACATTATCATTCTTATTATTTAATTCATTGAGCAAATCATTCTAAGCCTTAAGTACTTGTTCTACTTGACCATAGAAGCATGTTTACTAATAAGTTTAAGTTCACCTTTAACACTAGCCATATAATCACTCAAGTGTTCAATCATATAAGCATTATGTTTCAATTGTCTACCAACATAAGCATTAAAGTTCTCTTGTTTAACAATAAAATTATCAAACTCATCTAGGCATTGGCTGGCAAACTTAATAGGCGGGATTTCAGCTTTATCATATCATTAGAAAGAATTTACCTTTACTACCTATGTCAGGTTATCAAGACCATGTATTTCTTCAATAGGTGGTAAATTAAGACCATGTATTTCTTCAACAGGAGGTAAATTCTTAACATCTTCAGCTTTAATACCCTTTTCTTTCATAGATTTCTTTGCCTCTTGCATATCTTCAGGACTGAGAAATAGAATACCCCTTTTCTTCGGAGTTGGCTTAGGAGTTGGTTCAGGAAGTGTCCAATTATTTTCATTAGTCAACATATTATTCAATAGCAATTCAGCTTGATCAACAGTTCTTTCCCTGAAAACACAACCAACACAACTATCCAGGTAATCTCTGGAAGCATCGGTTAGTCCATTATAAAAGATATCAAGTATTTCATTTTTCTTAAGAGGATGATCAGGCAAAGCATTAAGTAATTGGAGAAGCCTCCCCCAAGCTTGTGGGAGACTCTCTTCTTCAATTTGCACAAAATTATATATATCCCTTAAAGCAGCTTGTTTCTTATGAGCGGGGAAATATTTAGCAGAGAAGTAATCAATCATATCCTGGGGACTACGCACACAACCAGGATCAAGAGAATTAAACCATGTCTTAGCATCACCTTTTAATGAGAACGGAAATAACTTAAGGATATAATAATAGCAAGTTTTCTCATCATTAGTGAACAGGGTAGCTATATCATTTAATTTAGTAAGATGTGCCACAACAGTTTCAGATTCATAGCCACAGAAAGGATCAGATTCAACCAAAGTAGTTATCTCAGGATCGATAGAGAAATCGTAATCCTTATCAGTAACAAAGATAGGTGAAGTAGCATAAGCAGGGTCATACTTCATTCTAGCATTCAAAGATTTTTCTTTAAGATTAGCTAATAACTTCTTAAGATCAGATCTATCATTGCAAGCTAAGAAGTCTCTAGCAGTTTCTTCATCCATGACATAACCCTCAGGAACAACAGGCAATTCATATCTAGGTGGAGAATCTTCATCATCACTTTCATCAATATTACCAGTTTCAATAATTTCATTCTCTCTAGCCCTAGCAAGTTGTTCATCAAGAAATTCACCTAGTGGCACAGTAGTATCAAGCATAGAAGTAGTTTCATCATAAGTATCATGCATAGCATAAGTGGCATCATCAATAACATGCGACATATCAGAATTAATAGCAGAAGCAAGTTTAGGTGTCGCAAGCTTACTCAAAACAAAAGGTGAATCAAGTGCAGAGCTAGATGGCAGTTCCTTACCTCCCCTCGTAGTTGAGGGATAAATCCTAGTTCTTGGTTCTTTCAAGTTCTTCATAATGATAAGCAGATATAAATCCCAAGTGACTCAAAGAATAGAGCTATGTTCCCCGGCAACGGCGCCAGAAAATAGTCTTGATAACCCACAAGTATAGGGGATCACAATAGTTTTCGAGGGTAGAGTATTCAACCCAAATTTGCTGATTCGACACAAGGGGAGCCAAAGAATATTCTCAAGTATTAGCAGTTGAGTTGTCAATTCAACCACACCTGGATAACTTAATATCTGTAGCAAAGTATTTAGTAGCAAAGTAATATGATAGTAGTGGTAATGGTAGCAAAAGTAACGGTAGTAAAAGTAATATTTTGGGGTTTTTGTAGTGATGGTAACAATATCAACGGAAAAGTAAATAAGCGAAGAACAATATATGAAAAACTCATAGGCATTGGATCGGTGATGTAGAATTATGCCGGATGCGATCGATCATGTAACAGCTACAACATAGGGTGACACAGAACTAGTTCCAGTTCATCAATGTAATGTAGGCATGTATTCCGAATATAGTCATATGTGCTTATGAAAAAGAACCTGCATGACATGTTTTGTCCTACCCTCCCGTGGCAGCGGGGTCCTATTGGAAACTAAGGGATATTAAGGCATCCTTTTAATAGAGTACCGGACCAAAGCATTAACACATAGTGAATACATGAACTCATCAAACTAGGATCATCACCGGTAAGTATCCCGATTATTGTCACTTCGGGGTTAACGGATCATAACACATAATAGGTGACTATAGACTTGCAAGATAGGATCAAGAACTCTCATATATTGATGAAAACATAATACGTTCAGATCTGAAATCATGGCACTCGGGCCCTAGTGACAAGCATTAAGCATAGCAAAGTCATAGCAACATCAATCTCAGAACATAGTGGATACTAGGGATCCAACCCTAACAAAACTAACTTGATTACATGATAAATCTCATCCAACCCATCACCGTCCAGCAAGCCTACGATGGAATTACTCACGCACGGCGGTGAGCATCATGAAATTGGTGATGGGGGAAGGTTGATGATGACGATGGCGATGGATTCCCCTCTCCGGAACCCCGAACGGACTCCAGATCAGCCCTCTCGAGAGAGTTTAGGGCTTGGCGGCGGCTCCGTATCATAAAACGCGATGAATCCTTCTCTCTGATTTTTTTCTCCCCGAACACGAATATATGGAGTTGGAGTTGAGGTCGGTGGAGCGTCAGGGGGCCCACGAGGCAGGGGGCGCGCCCCCACCCTCGTGGACAGGTGATGCCCCCCCTGGCATGGATTCTTCTTCCAGTATTTTTTATATATTCCAAAATAATTCTCCATTGGTTTTCAGGTCATTCCGAGAACTTTTATTTCTGCACAAAAATAACACCATGGTAATTCTGCTGAAAACAACGTCAGTCCGGGTTAGTTACATTCAAATCATCCAAGTTAGAGTCCAAAACAAGGGCAAAAGTGTTTGGAAAAGTAGATACATTAGAGACGTATCAATATGCGAGTGTGTTTCATGAATGGATCAATGGTTGAGCATGATGGGCTAGGGATAGCTTATTTTGGCGTTGATATTTTGGAAGACATGGTTGCTTGTTGATATGCTTGAGTATTTAAATTATCATGTTAAAACTAGACTATTGCTTTGAACAATATAAAAGTCCAAATGTCCATACTATAAAGAAAGATATATGATATGACATGTTAGGCAGCATTCCACATCAAAAATTCTGTTTTTATCACTTCCCTACTCGAGGACGAGTAGGAGTTAAGCTTGGGGATGCTGATACGTCTTCAACGTATCTATAATTTTTTATTATTCCATGCTGTTATACTATCAATCTTGGATGTTTTATAATCATTTTATAGTCATTTCATATCATTTTTTGGCCCTAACCTATTGACATAGTGCCAAGTGCTAGTTGTTATTTTTCCATGTTTTTTACATCGCAGAAAATCAATATCAAACGGAGTCCAAATGCCACGAAACTTTATGGAGATTTTTTATGGGCCAGAAGGAACACAACGGGCCCTGGCTGTGCCTGGGGGTACCCCGAGGGAGGCACAACCCACCAGGGCGCGCCAGGAGGCCCAGGCGCGCCCTGGTGGGTTGTGCCCACCTCGGGTGCCCCTCGGACCGGCTCTTTGCTCTATAAATACCCCAATATTTCCAGAACCCTAGGGGAGTCGACGAAATATTCATCCAGCCGCCGCAGAGTTCAGAACCACCAGATCCAACCTAGACACCATCTCGGATGGGGTTCACCACCTCCATTGGTGCCTCTTCGATGATGCGTGAGTAGTTCTTTGTAGACCTTCGGGTCCGTAGTTAGTAGCTAGATGGCTTCATCTCTCTCTCTCTCTCTCTCTTGATTCTCAATACAATGGTCTCTTGGAGATCCATATGATGTAACTCTTTTGCGGTGTGTTTGTTGGGATCGAAGAACTTTGAGTTTATGATCAGATCTATGTTTTTATATCCATGAAAGTATTTGAGTTTCTTTGATCTTTTTTATGCATGATCTCTTATAGACTCGTATTTCTTATCCAATTTTTGGGTTTAGTTTGGCCAACTTGATCTATTTATCTTGCAATGGGAAGAGGTGCTTTGTAGTGGGTTCGATCTTATGGTGCTTGATCCCAGTGACAGAAAGGGAACCGACACGTATGTATCGTTGCTACTAAGGATAAAACGACGGGGTCTATCTCTATATAGATAGATCTTGTCTACATCATGTCATCGTTCTTATTGCATTACTCCGTTTCTCCATAAACTTAATACACTAGATGCATGCTGGATAGCGGTCGATGTGTGGAGTAATGGTAGTAGATGCAGGCAGGAGTCGGTCTACTAATCTTGGACATGACCCCTATGTAATGATCATTGCGTGGATATCATCATGAGTATTTGAAGTTCTATCAATTGCCCAACAGTAATTTGTTCACCCAACGCTTTGCTATTTTTCTCGAGAGAAGCCACTAGTGAAACCTACGGCCCCCGGGTCTTTTTCTCACATTATTTGCCTTTGCGATCTACTTTTATTTGCTTTTACTTTTAGATCTATTAATCCAAAAATACAAAAATACTTGGTTGCACTTTATTTTATTTACGATCTATTTATCCAATTTATTACAACCTTTTTACCGTCAGGCACCAATTTCTGGCACCGTACCCGAAAGGGATTGACAACCCCTTTAACATGTCGGGTTGCGGGGATTTGTTATCTGTGTGCAGGGGCTGTTTACGTTGTGCTTCTTGGTTCTCTTGCTGGTTTGATAACCTTGGTTTCATATCTGAGGGAAATACCTACCGCCGCTGTGCTGCATCATCCCTTCCTCTTTGGGGAAATACCGACGTAGCTTCAAGCGACATCAGCAGTGGCCAACAATGCGTGGCGTGACACATTCTCGGAGGCCAAGGTGGAGCACCTAGTGGCTCCAAGCTCGGACCACCTTGCTATTCTCCTCAAGTGTGCCCAGGAAGAACCCCCACCGGCGATGGGCAGGCGTTGTCGCCAGTATGAAGTGATGTGGGAGAGGGATCCGACCCTTTCGAAGGTCATCATGGACACATGGACGTACCTGGGCTCTCTACTTCATTTGGGTGAGGTTGCGGACGACCTCAAGAGCATGATGAAAAGGCTTCAGGATTGGAGCCGCAAAACATTCGGTAACGTGATCAAAGAAATAAATAAATCTCGTTCTCGCCTTGAGGAGCTCATGTCTATGAATGCAAACCGTAAAGAGATAAGGGAGGCAAATGATCGGCTCAATGAGCTCCTGTATCGTGTGGAAATGTTGTGGATGCAGAGACCCCGCATTGACTGGCTGCGAGAAGGTGACCATAACACGAAGTTTTTCCATCGGAAGGCAGTCTGGAGGGCACGAAAAAATCATATTAAAGTTCTGATGGATGATGATGGCGTGGCTCATAAGGATCATGACTCCATGGCAGCGATGGCGACCTCTTATTTCACTTCTCTGTTTACTGCGGAAACCTCCTTATGTACTGATCCGATCATTGATCTGATTAACTCACGTGTTACTAATGATATGAATGTCCAGCTGTATGCAGAATACACGGATAAGGAAATCGCCGACGCATGTTTCAAATTGGGCCCCTGAAAGCGCCCAGGCCAGATGGTTTTCCATCTCGTTTTTTCCAGAGGAATTGGTCAGTTATGAAAGAGCAAGTCATCCGCGGCGTGAAAGAATTTTTTCACACAGGAGTAATGTCAAATGGGGTGAATGACACAACCATCATTCTCATTCCCAAGGTGGACAACCCAGAGAAGCTTACTGAGTTCAGACCTATCATTTTGTGCAACATCATCTACAAGGTAGTTGCTAAATATTTGGTTAATCGATTGAGGCCTTTATTGGATGATATTATTTCACCTCCTCAAAGTGCTTTTGTCCCGGGACGGATGACTACAGATAATGCGTCAGTTGCCTTTGAGTGCATACATTACATTCAGCACGAAAAAGACCCGGAAAAGAGTTTTTGTGCTTACAAGTTGGACTTGTCCAAAGCTTATGACAGGGTAAATTGGACCTTCTTGAAGCGAACGATGCAAAAGTTGGGTTTTGCTCGTCTGTGGGTGGACTAGATTATGACTTGCGTCACCTCGGTGAGATACACAATGAAGTTTAATGGGACCCTCTTGAATTCGTTTGCACCGACGCGTGTGCTTCGGCAAGGTGATCCTCTATCCCTCCTTTTATTCATTTTTATGGCTGACGGGCTCTCGGCTCTATTGAAGGAAGGTGAAGATAGGGGCGATTTCACTCCCCTCAAAGTATGTCGGCGTGCCCCGATGGTCTCCCATCTGCTGTTCGCGGATGACACTCTCTTATTTTTCAAAGCAGAAGAGGCACAAGCTACAAAGATTTACGAGGTACTCAATACACATGAGAAGGCAACGGGCCAATGCATTAATCCATCCAAGCGTAGCGTATTGTTCGGGAAGTCATGCACAGAACACAATCAGGAGAAGGTCCGCTCGGTGCTGCACGCCAATCTTCTCACTTTTGAGGAGAAATATCTTGGCCTGCCTACACCTGACGGCCGTATGTTGAGGGACAAATTTCAGAATTTACAGTCAAGGCTTTTGAAGTGGATTATTGCATGGGGTGACACGCCGTCGAGTGCGGGGACGGAAATCAAAAACAATAAGATGTGCATCAAAGGCGCTATCTGGGGTGATCCACGTGGCGAACCGCGAAGGACAGTTGCGCTAGAGGTGAGAGCGGTGCACGATTGGCTTCGTAGCTGCCCAACCACTGCTCGTTTCCTTCGTCCAGAAGGAATAGGTCGCCAGGTATGCCCGCCAGGCCGCCCCGCTCCAACCAACGCACGTCACCTCCTTTTTCCCTTCTCTCTTTCTCCCCACTGAGGCAGGCAGAAAAGATGCTCTCTCTTTCCGTCGCCGTCGGGTCCGCGCCCCTACCGCCAACGCGTGCGCACGGATGCTGGTGACGAGGATCAATGGGAGGACGCCGCTGCCACCGATGTCAGAGGAGGAGGAAGGGGAGGCGCTTCTCTGGCCAGATCCGTGACCCCCATGTCGCCATCGATGTCCACCCTCCTTGACAGATCGATGGAGCGGACGTCACCGAGCTCCACGCCTTCTCGTCTCCCTCTCGGCAGAGGGTGTCCGCCGGAGATGGGTTCTTGCGGGTTAAGGGCGTCGGGCTGCCCAAGAAGCTGCGCCTCGCCTCGTCGCCGCCGTCCAAGGACAAGAATGCTGTCGACGGCTTTCTGGTTGGTGTCGACCTCAAGATCGAGTTGTTCGTCCCAAGTGGCGGCGGGCATCCTCGTCGAGGTTGTTCTTGTCGTCAACTTCATCTCCAACCCCATCCACATGTGTACCAGCTCCTGGAGTGCCCAATTTGCTTCCTGGTCAGCCCCCTTTCCCAGATTTTCTTCACTATTTTCTTTCTCTTAGATGCGCAGTCCGCCCCTCCTTGTCATATGCATATCCTATATGCATTAGTACACAATCATTCATTATACACCTACACCATCAGACATTAGCTCAGCGCTGATATTGTTGCAACTGACTTCGTTTACTTCATCTTGTTTTACATTGTTGGTCTTGTGTTGTACGAGCAGGAATTGATTTTCGCTAGGAACATAACCTTCAACGGTTTGTAGCTGAAGGAGAGCAGAGCAAGGATGCAACAGAAGCTTTTATGGCATTCCAAGTGCGTCTCTGCATTCCTTAAGAAATTGTTGATGATGTTCATACTGACATCTGCGGCCAATTGTTTGAAAAGGTGATGCATTTTATACTTCTATTGTGCCTTTCATTAACACACTACATAATGTTAGGTTCAATTCCAGATATGCTTAGTTCAGCAAAGTTGTTGCCTGTTGTGTGTCAGTATTCTTCTTACCATTTTAGGATGTCGCAGGTTGTCAAGGAAGCAATTTTGTCAGTTGATGGCACAACGTTGATAAACGAGAGGCGGTTAGGAAAGCATCACAGGGTCTAAACTTGAAAAAGGAGGCTGCTATGACCATCTTTAATAAAGAAAGTATGCCTCTTCTCCAAAAAATATGTTACATAGATTGGCGTATATTCTTCTGTAAAAACTACTATATCTTTTGGTATATTAAACTGCAAATCCAATTTATTTTTTTTATTGCCAAATTCAATGACAGGTACGAAAATTATTCCTGAACTACATTCAGAAAGCAAAAGCAGCTGGGAACTGCATTGAACAGGCAAAAGAATTGAAGAAGTTAATTTCCTCCTGTAAGTGAGCTTCTACCTGACATTAAAAGAGAGCCTTACCTTTTTCCTGCATATTCAGTTACAGGTGTCCAGGGGACATCACTAGAAGTAAACCTTCAAGCAAATGATATGAACCTCTGTTTATGTAGCATTGGCGCATCTTGTAGAGTGTGCAGCATGATCATACGTTTACTTTCACGTCATGTTTGTAGTTCTACCATGTTTTATTTTAGATCTCTCTGTAGTATGCATCATAAATAGACTGCAGATTGTTCTTGCATGTTCATGTGGAACACGTTTCCATCTTGGCACTCATTGAATGGACGTTTGTCTGCAAGATTGCATTTCCAGACAAACGTGGGCAAGTATTGGCATGCCTTGAGCTCACTGTGCCATGTCAAAATATTTGCTGAAGGTGTGTTGATGAGGGTTTTTGGATTTTTTAAAGATTACACGGAATCTGAAGGATTTCTATCCAACTAAATTCCAAATCCCCCTCTCCTACTGGAACACGCCCTTACCGTATATTAAAATGTCTATCATCTTCTATATTTTATTGGCTATAGCTTTGAAACATTGATGCTATATATAAAACACAAAATGAGATGTTCTTCCACACTGCAGTGCAGAGACCCAGGGAGCAAATAGCGGATGCAGAGGCTCTACTGGACATTACAACCACCTTGGTAAAATCTGTGAGGTCCCAGTCAAGTGAAGGAATCACACCTTCTGATTTCGTAACAGCATTGCTGAAGAAATTTGGGCAGCAAGCAACCCTTGATTCTGAGCCTGGCTCATTGCGCTAGGTTGATATTGGGCTTTCTGATTCACATGCCTTCAGGGCTGCACCTGGATGCCGCACCATGTAATTGAGCTCCTTTCTCCTTATTAGTTCTCAACATTTTTTTGCAGTGCCTACTTGGTATATGACTTAAACCATGCACCCTCTTAAACCTTGCAGGCTTGGACCCATGGATATGGAAGTAAAACAGCGTAAGCTTTAGTTTTTAATTGAAAAAGAAGTAGGCCAACTGAAAAAACTTGTCCTGAAGAGGTATTCACATGCTTTCGTCTATGATAATTAATAAAGCACTAGAGATTGATATCATCCATTTGTACATTTCTCCCATGATTTGTTTTCCCATCTGTTTGCCTTCTGTTGTTGACGGGCGACGTAATGTGTACAATCTTTGGTTACTATTGCTTAAATCTTAGTTAATTATATGCTTAAAGTTATCAAGCACCTTTTGTTTTTACGAAAGACACATCTTAGGCAGTATCATTCAATGCTTGCTATACTCTGTAGCCGCTATTAAGTTTCTGGGTTGCTAGCTAGACTTCTTTCCCTACCATACATTGTTATTTTCTAAAAAATGTATGATCACTTCCAACAGTTGATTCATATAATCTCATTAATGTGCAGCTTGCTGATTCTTCGGAAGGAGCAAAGCCAGATACTAGCCGAAATGTGACTATTGTATTTTTTTTGAAAGATCCAGCAAAATGCTGGCTTGATTTGATTTAGCAGGAAGCAACGGAAGAACAACAATATGAAGATCCGAAGATCAAAGAAAAAGAAAAACAACATCCCTATTAGCTGCCGAGCTACCCACCACAGTCAACACCACTACAAAGCAAAAAGGGTCTGTCCTAGGCTAAGCGTGACCGCCGCGTCACTTGACCAAAGCCGGTATCCTCCGGAGACAACAGCAGCTCCAACTAAGACTTCCTTTGTCAACGCACCATCCACCCTTGAAGCAGAGTGCAGGCAGATGGCGGAACTCGGTCGGTCCCAGAAAAAGCTTCGTCTTGGACTTATCAGCAATGGTGTACATTGCGTCTGGAGCTTCACCAAAATCAGCGGCGAGCACCGGAGGAGCGCCATATAGAACCTCCAAGTAGTGTCTCAAAAACATGATGCTCCCAACAGAGGAACGACGTCGGAGACGCCGTCATCACGCCGATCCAACCGGACCTAGGCTTTCGCCCGGAGACACTACCAACCAAGCCCGAGGAAGATGCCGACACACCTCGGTGGCGCCTCCAAGGAGGAAAATGACACCCTCAGGCGCCATCGGCACCGGCTCTTGTTGTGCAGGACTTTCGTCCGTATCGTCGCACACCTCCGCTCAAGCCCTACAGAGCTCGTCCATGTCGTCTCACGCCGCCGCCGCCGCAGCACCTTGTTGTTGAAGCCGTGAAGGCATGGTCCACCTCCCCACGGCGAGCATGCAGAGGCCATATCGGGCCCCGCATCCCGCATCTACCACGGTTGGAGCCTCCCTGCTCCAGCAAGTGCAGCCCTCCCAGATCTAGCGCGGCCCATTAGTGCCCTCAACGCCCTCCACTCATCGCTCGGTGCAGTGCTGACGCCGCCCTCCGCGGCGCCCACCTTCGCGCCAGGCCAGGAGCAGCACGGGGCGGAACTCGGGCCCTCGTGGCGGCAGCGCGCCAGATCCGCGCCACTGCCACCGCCGGACCGCTGCCCAGCCCTACGCCGGCCAGATCCGCACCGGCCCTCCTCCCCGCGCCCTCCTCCTCCTTTACCGCGACCCCCCTCGGCGCCCTCCTCCTCCACCTCGCCATCTCCCGGGCGCCGCACCAGATCCGCTCACATGGATGCGCCGCTCGACGCTACAAGCCGCGGAATAGCCGCCCATCACCCGATGAAGCCTCCCCCGGCAGCCAACCGTAGATCACCTCCGACCCGAGGAGATCCGCCGTCGGGCCGCGCCCCGCCGCGAAGCCGGCCGTCCCGCGCTGTCCTGGCGGCTCGCGGGGAGGGGAAGGGCCCCGCCGCCCCCGACGTACGCGCGGGCTTTGCCTGGCGTCGTGCCCTGGCGGCGGCGAGGGAGGGGGGCGAGGGTGGAGGGGGGCTGCGGTGGCGGGCTGGGGTTTTCGCCCGGCCGCTCGCGGGAGCGGACGAGCGAGCCTGTGGGTCGACTGTTGTATTTGATATCCTGAGGAAAAAGAAATGTGCGAGGATGGAGAACCTTCTTTTGAACAGACAATCATTTGCCCAAACGGCTGAGAATGTTTTTGCATGGCAGAATGGCAATAAACATCAGCATTGTTATTTAAATTAGCTCTCTTGCGCTGACCCCTCAATTAGTCGGGTTAGTCGGTAACTTAGTAGTATGATAAGTTTCAGCAAGCCCACAATTTTCCTTCAAAAAAAATCTGTTTGGCTTATGTAAGAACAATTATTGACATTTGAGATTAAATCTACCTCAATTATTTCTTTGTATACTTTTGAATTGCCTTTTGGCTTAAAGGAAACAGTCTTTTGCTGGATGACTAATTTATGAATTGCTGTTGACTAGAATTTTGTTGGCCTTTCTGTTTCTGATGGGTACATTTCTACTAGGTCAGAAACAAATGAGATATGCATTCTAAGTTCGCACCAACTTTTTCTTTCTGAATTCCTCCGAGTAATGATTTGGGTCCTGGGAAACAAAATATAAAGAAGACAGCAACGCACAACACAATCAGATCAACCAAACACCAATGTTCAGTGAAGACCAATCCACTGTATCGTCTCTAGACGCAACGTCCTCAGCAGCACCCACCACCTATATATATATGATCCATCTATCATATTTGGGCTGTACAAACACGATAATAAATCCAACAGCAAGAAAAGTGCGCACAGCCACGCCTCAAGAGGCGCGCCCTGGGCGCGCCCCAGCCACTAGTGATGATCAAGGCTGTTGCACAGGGGATCCCAACATATATCATGGGGGTCTTCAAACTTCCGATGTCAGTGTGTGACGACCTCAATAGGATGGTGCGTAATTTTTGGTGAGGTTCTTTTCAACGCAAAAGGAAAACGAATTGGATGGCGTGGCCGAGTATTCTGGCACATAAAATGAAGGGCGGCTTGGGGGTTCAAAGACCTTCTGACGAGGCAGGTCTTTTTAACCAAGCCCTTCTGACGAGGCAGGCGTGGAGGCTAATGATTAATCCTCACAGTTTATGTGTGCAGGTTCTCAAAGCTCGATATTATCCGAAGGGTCGGCTTGTGGATATAGTCTTCACGGGGAATGCGTCCCCTACGTGGCAGGCCATTCAGTATGGCTTGGAGCTCCTCAAAAAGGGGCTTGTGTGGTGCGTCGGCGACGACAGCAGCATACAGATTTGGCGCGACCGGTGGCTCCCTACAGCCCCGACAGGCAAGCCGATCACACAACAGGGAACCTGCCGACTGCGGCGGGTCTCTAAACTCCTGGATGCCTCTGGCGCGTGGCGCACGGAGATATTGCCGCAGTACTTCCTCCCGACGGATGTCGAGACCATCACCAACATTCGTACATTGCCTCGCATCCCTGATGACGTTATTGCATGGGCCCTGGAGAAGAACGGTATCTTCACGGTACGCTCCGCCTACCGCCTAGCCATGGATGAGCGCGACCGTCCAAGGGCAATGGCATCGAGCAGGGCACCGGATAGTTGTCGCGCCATCTGGAATACCATATGGGGGTGCCCTGCTCCCCCAAAGATACGCGTATTTGCATGGAGGCTGGTGTCCAACTCGCTTGCTACTTGGGCAAATAAATTATCTCGACACCTTGAGCTTACTGATGCATGTCCTCTTTGTGGAATGGAACGGGAGGATGGATTCCACGCAATGTGCAGATGCCCCCTAGCAGTGGAGTTGTGGAGGGCTATGGCACTGGATTGGCCCATCCCAGTAGCGGAGAGCATCATTAATACAGGCCCGGAATGGTTGTTCTCGCTGCTGGAGCCACTTCCGGATACTACACGCATGGTTGTGCTTATGACCATGTGGCATGTGTGGTACGTGCAGAATGAAATAACCCACGGGAAGATTCCTCCACCGACCGAAGCATCCCGTAGTTTCCTCCATGGGTATATCAACTCTCTCTTATGTATCCATCAGTGGCCTCAAGGAGATATGGCGAAGGGTAAGATGGTCGTCCAGGTGGGAGTTGCTGCTAGCTCTCGCACAGTGAAGCAGAAGGAAGAGCTGCGTTGGGAGGCACCACGTGCTGGATGGACCAAGCTGAATGTTGATGGTAGCCATGTGCCGGCTACAGGCGAAGCCGGGGGCGACATGGTGCTACACTCGAAAGCAGACGAAATCATATTTACCACCTGTAGAGAGATCCGCACATGTGATAACAGCCTAGATGTTGAACTTGCGGCGTGTAGAAAAGGACTCGGGATTGCCCTACACCGCACAGACCGTTCCATTGTGGTTGAGATGGACAACACCGAAGGGGTCATGATGCTAAACGCTCGGTCTGTGGACCGCTCAGGATCGGGTGCACTCATCACAGACATCCAAAGGTTGATTGCGGATGACCCTAGGGAGATTTTGATTACTGCTATTAAATGCTCGCAGACTAAAGTGAGCCATGCTCTTGCTCTATATGGTAGAAGTATGCCTCGTACTGTTGTTTGGTTGGGTTCGGTTATGAGCGACATTGTAATAAAACTGGTAGTGGCTGACTTGTCACCTTGAGTTAATAGAAATCTTTCTTTACCCCGAAAAAAAGGTATGTTAGAGATGCTCTAAAAACATGTTATAATCCAGTAGCATGCGGATGTCAAACCACCGGTTGACTCGAGCGACCAAACCGGGTACGCATTTTTCTGCAGTTGACCTTGACCACGGCTCGACGACAGTCCAGTCGTGTCTGCACTGTTTCACGGGGGTTCCACCTCCCCAAGCGGCCATTTTACGATTCTGCCCCTCACCTCACTCGTCCGCCACCACGATTGGCGCCGCCGCCCGCCTCCCCCTCCTCTCGGACGGAGGCCAACCAGGGCGAATGGCTGCGCCGGCGAGCGACGACGAAAGCAAGGACGTGGACGCCTTCCTGTCGTCGTGCGCGGCGTCGGGCGAGGCCGCGTATGCCGCCGCTGAGGCCGTGCTCGAGCGCCTCCAGGCCCGCGCCTCCCGCGCCGCGGCCCGACGCCTCCTCGGCGCCGTCCGCCGCCGCTTCGACGCCGGGCAGGAGCACCGCTTCCTCACCTTCCACTTCCGCGACGTCGT
>NC_041386.1:543440602-543442635 GCF_002162155.2 Triticum dicoccoides | reverse complement strand
CCCCCAGTCCTCTCCGCAAACGTATCACCTTTCGCGGAAATCGGCCGTCTGGCCGTCGAAATTATAATGGCCACGTCTATGGGTTATTGTAGTGTTTAGGTAAAGCGCGTGGGCGATTCCACTGGAGTGTCAACCATGTGGGCATGTGGCGGCCTATAAATATAATGCTGCTGACTAATGTAAGCGCCAGGTGTCCCTCTACTGCAACTGCGTGTGAGATTATGAGTGTCTCTAAACTCCTGGATGCCTCTGGCGCGTGGCGCACGGAGATATTGCCGCAGTACTTCCTCCCGACGGATGTCGAGACCATCACCAACATTCGTACATTGCCTCGCATCCCTGATGACGTTATTGCATGGGCCCTGGAGAAGAACGGTATCTTCACGGTACGCTCCGCCTACCGCCTAGCCATGGATGAGCGCGACCGTCCAAGGGCAATGGCATCGAGCAGGGCACCGGATAGTTGTCGCGCCATCTGGAATACCATATGGGGGTGCCTTGCTCCCCCAAAGATACGCGTATTTGCATGGAGACTGGTGTCCAACTCGCTTGCTACTTGGGCAAATAAATTATCTCGACACCTTGAGCTTACTGATGCATGTCCTCTTTGTGGAATGGAACGGGAGGATGGATTCCACGCAATGTGCAGATGCCCCCTAGCAGTGGAGTTGTGGAGGGCTATGGCACTGGATTGGCCCATCCCAGTAGCGGAGAGCATCATTAATAAAGGCCCGGAATGGTTGTTCTCGCTGCTGGAGCCACTTCCGGATATTACACGCATGGTTGTGCTTATGACCATGTGGCATGTGTGGTACGTGCAGAATGAAATAACCCACGGGAAGATTCCTCCACCGACCGAAGCATCCCGTAGTTTCCTCCATGGGTATATCAACTCTCTCTTATGTAACCATCAGTGGCCTCAAGGAGATATGGCGAAGGGTAAGATGGTCGTCCAGGTGGGAGTTGCTGCTAGCTCTCGCACAGTGAAGCAGAAGGAAGAGCTGCGTTGGGAGGCACCACGTGCTGGATGGACCAAGCTGAATGTTGATGGTAGCCATGTGCCGGCTACAGGCGAAGCCGGGGGCGACATGGTGCTACACTCGAAAGCAGACGAAATCATATTTACCACCTGTAGAGAGATCCGCACATGTGATAACAGCCTAGATGTTGAACTTGCGGCGTGTAGAAAAGGACTCGGGATTGCCCTACACCGCACAGACCGTTCCATTGTGGTTGAGATGGACAACACCGAAGGGGTCATGATGCTAAACGCTCGGTCTGTGGACCGCTCAGGATCGGGTGCACTCATCACAGACATCCAAAGGTTGATTGCGGATGACCCTAGGGAGATTTTGATTACTGCTATTAAACGCTCGCAGACTAAATTGAGCCATGCTCTTGCTCTATATGGTAGAAGTATGCCTCGTACTGTTGTTTGGTTGGGTTCGGTTATGAGCGACATTGTAATAAAACTGGTAGTGGCTGACTTGTCACCTTGAGTTAATAGAAATCTTTCTTTACCCCCAAAAAAAGGTATGTTAGAGATGCTCTAAAAACATGTTATAATCCAGTAGCATGCGGATGTCAAACCACCGGTTGACTCGAGCGACCAAACCGGGTACGCATTTTTCTGCAGTTGACCTTGACCACGGCTCGACGACAGTCCAGTCGTGTCTGCACTGTTTCACGGGGGTTCCACCTCCCCAAGCGGCCATTTTACGATTCTGCCCCTCACCTCACTCGTCCGCCACCACGATTGGCGCCGCCGCCCGCCTCCCCCTCCTCTCGGACGGAGGCCAACCAGGGCGAATGGCTGCGCCGGCGAGCGACGACGAAAGCAAGGACGTGGACGCCTTCCTGTCGTCGTGCGCGGCGTCGGGCGAGGCCGCGTATGCCGCCGCTGAGGCCGTGCTCGAGCGCCTCCAGGCCCGCGCCTCCCGCGCCGCGGCCCGACGCCTCCTCGGCGCCGTCCGCCGCCGCTTCGACGCCGGGCAGGAGCACCGCTTCCTCACCTTCCACTTCCGCGACGTCGT
>NC_041386.1:543405176-543440204 GCF_002162155.2 Triticum dicoccoides | reverse complement strand
GGCCGTCTGGCCGTCGAAATTATAATGGCCACGTCTATGGGTTATTGTAGTGTTTAGGTAAAGCGCGTGGGCGATTCCACTGGAGTGTCAACCATGTGGGCATGTGGCGGCCTATAAATATAATGCTGTTGACTAATGTAAGCGCCAGTTGTCCCTCTACTGCAACTGTGTGTGAGATTATGAGTGTGTAATTGCGCAGAGACTTGATCCCCCTGCTCCTTATGCAGGGAACACTTCAGTCTCGCTTGTTGAATAATTCACACTCTCTGTTTTGGACTTTTGGTGCTCATATAAAATGGAAACAATGGCACTCCGGATCTGTCTGACATAGTTTACTTGATGAGATTTATTTAACTTTTAGCGTTTGCTTCAGAATCCGGTACTGCACATAATGTGATGTGCCTCCTTGTGTGAGGCTTACTCTGTTAGTGTATCTGATCCCTAGCACTTTTTTTTACAGAGATTCCCTATACGTTGTTTAGAAATATATGGATATACTATTTATTTTTGTGGGAACAAGATTTTTTTTTGGTGACTAGTTGGAGCCAGATTTATGTGTGTGAGAAAGTGAACCAAAAACAGACACTTGTTTTTTTGTTTTTGTGGGAGCTAGTTGCATTCAAAGATATGGCTTCAATGTGACCACCTTCTTTTCTTGTGGAAGTTTGATAGTCATAGAGGATCAACGAAAGTTCACATGAGATTAGCACACAACAAGGCATTGGTCAAATGGTACTCAGAGAAATGTTTTCATGGCCTCTAAGCATCATTTTTTTTTTCATTCTTTTGTGTAAGCTGCAGAGTTTGGAGGTTGATGCTATCTATTTTTCTTCTTACAATTCATCTTTGGCAGAACAATCCTAACTGCAGCGATCAAACTTATTGCAGTAAGAAAAAAAAATAGGGCATAGCCTACATACTTTGGAGAGTGTTACTATCAATTTTTCTCTTCTAATTTAGCAGCTGCTTCTAGGGTTCCAGCAAAGCACGAAGCTAACAATGATGGAGATACCTAGCATTTTCACTCCTGAAGATTGGTCCTTCGCTTTTTATGAGGGCCTTAATCAGCATCAAGATTCCACTTCCAGGGATAAGACGTATGGAGAGCTGGGGTGTGGCAATGGTTGGATATCTATTGCGCTTGCAGAGAAGTTGTCCCCTTTGAAGGTGGTTTTCTCTAGTTCTGTCAATAATTTATCTTATCGTCGTTGCTACAGAAGTGGGAGCCACATCAGTTATACATTTACTTTGCTATAATGATATACCACTTTTGGTACCTCTGAGAAAAATAATATCTATCGAGCATTTATTATTCAATTTTGAGCAAGGATCTAGTCTAATACCACACATTGTTCAAACCACGCTGAGCATTGTATCCTTTTTTCTTGAACAGAGCAGTGTGTCCTTTAAAGCAGGAAAGAGGGAAATGACATCCAATTAGATTTTGATCCGCACATGTCAGTCAAACAAATTAATTTGCAAGCAGCTAATTATTACCTTCATAGTCCAGCCGTTGTTTCTGTCAGAACCCAAGCTGAGCATTGTTTATTTCTTTGCAGGTCTATGGTCTGGATATTAGCCCAAGGGCCATCAAGATTGCATGGATAAATCTATACTTGAATGCCATAGACGACAATGGTCTCCCGGTCTATGACAGGGAGGGAAAAACATTGCTGGATAGAGTTGAATTCCATGAATCTGATCTTCTTTCATACTGTATAGATAACAAGATAGAACTTGATTGCATTGTTGGCTGCATACCACAGGTACGGTTAGTTATTACTGTATCGTGAAAGGAAATTATAGTAGACCAGAACCGAAGGAAATTGCTTACTCTCGAAATCTGCTTTTTAGATTCTTAACCCCAATCCAGAGGCAATGTCAAAGATTATGACTGAAAATTCAAGTGAGAAGTTCTTGTACTCCTTGAGAAACTACTGTGCTCTTCAGGTAAGTAGAGATATAACTTCTTCGTGATTACCACTTAAGGAAAATGTATTGACATGTGTAATGTGTTGAACTTATTCCATTCAGTTTACCTAATACCAATGGTGATTTTTCTTCATGTCGCTTCTCTAGCTGGAGTGAACTTATTTCTTGATTGCTCTTTGAAGTAACTACATTTTGTATATAACCAGATATAAGAAAAAAATGTCTTAGGAGTGTATGCTATTTCCTTGTAGGCATGTGTTGCTAGCTCTGATATAATTAAATAATTTTTATAAATAATATAGGATCTGTACTGAAAACTTGGTCCCACAAGTATCATAATCAGCTTAACACTTTAACTAGATGGTTAGGAAGGACAGGACTGGCAGTCTACATTAAAAGGGCAACTAGGCTAAATGCTGGATACTAGAATAACTCTTTTGGCAGTATTCCATGTCTGAAATTCCTCACCTCGACTTCCACCTTTTGCACAACTTCATTTTTTTGCAACATATCTCTTTTGATCCCTATAAATAGAAGTTTTTGTCAGTTGCTAAGCATTTCATCATCATTTGACATGATGCACACATAGTATTAATCAAGACAATGTTTCATATGATGGCTGAATGTTCTATTCCATTTCCCTTGTGCTTATTTGTTATGTTTGTAAACTTGTTGCACTCTTACCTCCAGGGTTTTTTTGAGGACCAGTTTGGCCTCGGGTTGATTGCTCGGGCAGTTGAAGAAGGGATAGCTGTCATAAAGCCTATGGGTATCATGATATTCAACATAGGAGGCCGACCAGGTCAAGGTGTCTGTGAACGCCTATTTCTACGCCGTGGATTCCATATCAGTAAGCTCTGGCAAACAAAAATTATGCAGGTATCAATTTTGTGAAACCAGGAAATCTTTCCATGCCAGCATTATGTTCTGGTTTTAGTAGGGCATAGATTTTCCATTTCTGGCCTCATAGTTTCATATTACAATTTGATATTCTTGTTTGGGATCATCACCAACTAGTTGATAATTTTCCAGGCTGCCGACACTAATATTTCAGCTTTAGTTGAAATTGAACAAAACAACCCACATCAATTTGAATTTTTTACGGACCTTGTCGGGGATCGGTCTGTCTCTGCATGCACAGCCCAGGCATACATGAAATCTGGTGGCCGTGTTTCACATGCTTTGTCTGTGTATGGCTGCCAACTTCACAAACCCATTCAGGTTCCTTCACACTCTCTTTAGATTTGTAAAGTAAACAATACAGTGATGGAAGTAGTACTAATTCAAACGATTTTCAAGTTAAGAAATTGTTTGAGGTTCTTAAAGATGGGTTCAATGAAATCAGCATCTCCCTTGATTTTTCCTTTGATAATGATTTGGTTGCTGCTGAAAAAATGGCCTTCCTAGTATACCTTGCTAGTTTTTTGAAAGAGAATAAGTCCAATCCTTGTGAGCCTCCATTTGGATGTTTAAACTTCCGGAATCTTGTTGCTGACTTTATGAAGAGCTACTACAACATCCCATTAACTTCTGATGTAAGGCTTCTTAGTTGCGTTCGCTTATACCAGAAATTCATAGGATCAACTTATTTGCCGCTTCTATCATGTGCTTCATATGATCCTCCTTTTTTTTCTGGTGCACCAGAATGTTGCTGTATTCCCTTCTCGTGCTGTTGCCATAGAAATTTCTCTTCGACTGTTCTCACCGGCGCTTGCAATTGTGGATGAACATCTCACCAGACACTTGCCGAAACAATGGTTAACATCCTCAGCAATTGAGGTACTCCCCGTGTGTGGCCCATGCATGCATATGCAGCTTGTGAATGTAGTGCAACACTTCTTCAAGCAACACCCAGTCTGTACTACTTAATGGTGCAATGTTCTTCTGCTTTAAAAAAAATTGTTGACAGGAATAATGGAGAAGGCATGCCTTTTAGGTGAAGAAAATATGATGATTCAAGAATGTTGATGTTAATGCTTCTTTTTAAAATTCCAGGGAAGAGCAGATTGTAACCATGCTAAAGACACAGTCATTGCAATTGCAGCACCACGCCAATCAGATCTGCTGATTGAGTAGATCAGGAAACTGAAGCCTCAGGTGGTTGTTACTGGCCTGGCTAAGTTTGAGGCTATCACGAGTGCTGCTCTAGTGAATATACTAAGTGCAACAAGAGATGTTGGTTCCCGGCTATTCGTAGATATTTCAGAGCATCTGGAGTTGTCTAGCCCGCCAAACTCTAATGGTGTGTTGAAGTATTTTGCTGAGAACACCCTACCGTCGCATGCAGTTATACTCTGTGGTCTAGTAAAGGATCAGGTGCCTATAACTTTACCACATCAATTTTGTTCCATGGTTGATTGATCTCTCATGTCTCCTTTTAACTACGATTTATTATGATGAGTTAAATACCTTATGTGTCTCATCCTGACGCCCTGACCCCACTGGGGGATGTGTATATGTGATCGATGGTTGGTCTTATACATTAAAGACGATCCTGCACTGTATTTGAACTTCTCTGCATTCTTACACCTACTTTAGAAACTTCCTAAATATTTTAATCTGCATGTGCTCTACCTTATTTTGGATTATTGTGCGGGTTTATTCTGATCTGGAAGTTGGTTTTGCCATATCTGAGGATGAAACTGTCTATAAGGCATTGTCACAAACTATTGAGCTATTGGAAGGAGATACTTCTGTGATCAGCCAGCAATATTATAGCTGTCTTTTTCGCGAGCTACTGGCGCTCCAAATTGACAACCGGCATGCACAGCGAGAGGTAATCATGACGTAACTCCCCCAGTTTTCCACTCATCCTCATGATAATGGAAAACTGTTCTGTCTAATGGTGCCAATAGTGGATATTCCTCTCAGCATAACTCAGCCATTTAGTTGGATAACAGGTACTCAGAGTGAACAGCTAAATATATTAGTAGGATGACTGATTATGTTCCATGATGTCTAACTATGAGTAATACTAATAATAATATGCCGTGGTATCTTTGGAATATCACACTTCAAAAGAAAGGGGGCCTATGGAATTTTGACCTTAATGTTTATTTTTCAGTTAGGCTTTTGATGTTTCCTTGCTCGTTTGTCGAGACAACCTGCAGAAGTGATACCTCAGAAGATGATAGGATTTTCTAATTCAGCTATGTCAACCCTAAAAGAAGCTGAATTTTTCGTTCCTGAATCCAAGGAATCTAGTATCATTCATATGGATCTAGACCGCAGCTTCTTGCCAGTACCTTCTATGGTGAACACTTCCATTTTTGAAAGTTTTGTTAGGCAGAACATCACGGATTCTGAAACTGATGTTCATTTCGGCATTAAAAAGCTGGTGAAATGTTGCTATGGTGGTTTCCCAGGAGACCGTTATGCTGACAGGTTAGATGGATTTGGTATGGAAATTATCTATGGAAGCACCTGTGTTGCACTCTTCAACAAGCTTGTTCTTTGCTGCGTGCAAGAACAAGGTACCTTCTTTTTCCCTTTGGGCACCAATGGGCACTATGTCTCAGCAGCAAAGTTTATGAACGCAAACATCTCGACCATTCCAACAAATTCAGATTCAGGATTCAAGATTGAACCAATGGCTCTAAACGAAGCTCTAATTGAGGAAGAAAATTGGGCCTGGGTCTATATTTCTGGCCCTACAATTAACCCTTCTGGTTTCCTGTACAGTGACAAGGAGATACGAGATCTGCTTTCTATTTGTGCTATGCATGGAGCTAGGGTAGTGATAGATACCTCCTTCTCTGGTCTGGAGTTCCAAACCGACCGATGGGCTTGGAGAAATTTGGAAAGATTTTCTTATAATGTTTGCTTAGATCCCCCATTCACAGCTTTTATGCTTGGAGAGCTGTCCCTTGGGCTGACTGCGACTGGCCTTGATTTTGGGTTTTTAATTTTCAATGACCTGTCCGTCGTTGAACATAATCTTGCAAACTTGAGTCAGCCACATAGCACATTGAAGTACACTTTCAGAAAGCTATTGGGTCTTAAGAACAAGAGGGATCAACACTTCTCTAATCTCATCATGGAGCAAAAGGAGACACTGAAAAATCGTGCCAACCACTTAGCAAAGGTTAGCCTTTTGTAACATTCTGAACTGCCCTCTTAAATTTGTACCCCCTATCCTATTACATGACCGCCATCCAAACCGGTTGAAGATATCCCGAGCTACCATCTCCCAACGGATAGATCCAGTAACCAAATGCTCCCCGGCCTCCATCGGAGTGAGTAGCGACCACGAACGGATTAGTGTCGTAGCTCGGAAAATAACCTGCAAGAAATGAAACCGTGATGTTCTGTTAAAAACCAAATCATTTATGCAATTCTAGATAGTCCACAACAGAGCGCAAACTCCAACCCGAATATGTCTTGCTAAGTCTGGCTCAACCCCATTAAGCCATGTCCCAAATAATGCATTGAACGAAGTCGGTGGAGTAATATTAAAAGCAATATGGACCGTCCGCCAAAGAACTTTGGCCAACGGGCAATCAAAGACTAAATGCTTAATCGTCTCATCCCGATCACAGAAACTACACCTAGTAGGTCCTGTCCAATTATGCTTGATCAAGTTGTCCTTTGTTAAAATAACTTGCTTATGGATAAACCACATAAACACTTTAATTTTTAAAGGAACTTTGACAGCCCAAACATACTTGGAAGTTGGAATAGCATTCGAATTAATCACATCAATATACATTGATTTGACTGTAAATACTCCAGAACTAGTCAACTTCCAGCGTAATACATCGGGTTGGTGAGAAAGTTGAACCTCCATCAGTCTCCTAACTAGATGGAGCCATTCTTCCCAACGATTGCCTGTTAGCGACCGTCTAAACTGAATATTAAGGGGGACAGATTGAAATACCGTTGCCACGAACACCTCACGTCGTTGAGCAATTCGATATAAAGACGGATATTGAATGGCTAAAGGTGCGTCTCCTAGCAAAGTATCCTCCCAAAAACGTGTACTTGTATCATTTCCAATAACAAATCTCGTCCTATTGAACATTGATTGTTTGACTTTCATTAGTCCTTTCTAGAAAGACGAATCAGTCGGCCTGACTGCGACCTGGGACAATGTTTTAGTCTGGAGGTACTTGTTGCGGAGGATCTGCGCCCACATGGCCTCAATTCCGGAAGAAAGCTTCCACAACCACTTACTAAGAAGGCATCTGTTCTTAACTTCAAGATTTTCAATACCAAGGCCCCCTTGGTCTTTCGGTCTACAGATGATGTCCCATTTAGCAAGCCGGTATTTTCTTTTAAGTTCATCACCCTGCCAAAAGAAGTGACCGATAGAAGTCCAGTCGTTTCCTAACACCAACTGGGACCTCAAAGAACGATAAGAGAAACATAGGCATACTCGTTAGCACCGAATTAATCAATATCAAACGACCTTCGTATGACATGAGCTTACCCTTCCAACAGCTCAGTTTTTTCTCAAATCGATCCTTGATGCACTTCCATTCTCTGTTTGTTAGCCTACGATGGTGTATCGGAATACCAAGGTATGAGAAGGGTAAACTCCCCAACTCGCACCCAAACAATTGCCTATAAGAATCCTGGTCGTCTTTGGCTCTACCAAAGCAGAACAACTCGCTCTTATGAAAGTTAATCTTTAACCCGGTCAATTGTTCAAAAAGGCATAACACTAGCTTCATATTTCTCGCCTTGGCCAAATCATGCTCCATGAAGATGATTGTATCATCTGCGTATTGAAGGATGGATACACCTCCATCAACAAGATGAGGTACCAAACCACCTACTTGACCATTCTCCTTAGCCCTTCCTATCAAAATTGCTAACATATCCACCACAATGTTAAACAGGATAGGGGACATCGGATCTCCTTGTCTGAGGCCCTTATGTGTCTGGAAGTAATGACCTATATCGTCATTCACTTTAATTCCCACACTCCCTTTTTGCGTAATGGATTCGACCTGTCAGCGCCAGGCTTCATCAAAACCTTTCATACGCAATCCCTGTTGGAGGAATGGCCAGTTAACCTTATCGTACGCTTTTTTTGAAATCCACCTTAAAAATTACTCCATCTAATTTTGAATGGATTTCATGGAGCGTTTCATGAAGAACAACCACCCCTTCAAGGATGTTCCTGTCCGGCATGAAGGCAGTTTGGGATTGTTGCACCACAGACTGCGCAATCTGTGTGAGCCTATTGGTCCCGACCTTGGTGAAGATTTTGAAACTAACATTGAGGAGGCAGATCGGTCTGAACTGCTCAATCCTCGCAGCATCCGCTTTCTTAGGGAGCAATGTGATAGTTCCAAAATTCAAGTGAAATAATTGAAGCTATCCAGAGAATAGATCATGAAACATAGGTAGTAAATCCCCCTTAATAATGTGCCAGCACTTTTTATAGAACTCGGCCGGGAACCCATCCGTACCGGGAGCCTTATTGTTTTTCATTTGTGCAATAGCATCAAACACCTCCTTTGCTGAGAACGGGGCAACCAGGATATCATTATCAGCAGCAGACAATTGAGGCACGTCCTCAATCCTAGACTCATCGAGGGACACACAATTATCCTCCGGAGGTCCAAATAACTGTCTATAATACTCGGTAATATAGGTTTTGAGATTATCCTGACCTAAAATAGTACCCTCATCCTGTTCAAGCTGAAAGATCCGCTTCTTTCTGTGCTTACCATTAGCAATGAGCTGAAAGAATTGAGTATTCGCGTCCCCTTGGACCACTTTGCGGACCTTAGCTCGCAAAGCCCACTTCAATTCTTCTTCGCGGAGAAGTTCTTTCAGCCTCTTCTCCGCCTCATTTTTGACCTGGAGCTCAGGAGGCAGCAAAATCGTGGATTCGGCTTTTATGTCCAGGGCCTGTACAAGAGAGAGGAGCCTATCCTTCTCGGTCTTATACACCCCACTGAGGTGCTTAGCCCAACCCCGTAAGAAACTTCTCAAATGCCTAATTTTATTCTGCCAGCGCTCGACCTCCGTCCTTCCTCCTACACCCTTGGCCCATTCCCTGGCTATGAGGTCTAGGAACCCCTCGCGTTCGAACCAGGGCATCTCGAATGAGAAGGTGTTTTTGTTTCCCATATGGTTCGGCTCCCCTGAGTCTACGAATAATGGTGTGTGATCTGAAATTCCCCGCGTGAGAGCTTGCACTGTAACAAGAGGAAACTTCTGTTCCCACTCCACGCTGGCGAGAACTCAATCAAGCTTTTCATATGTCGGGTTTGGCAGAGCATTAGCCCAGGTAAACTTTCTACCAGAAAGCTCTATTTCCCTCAGATCCAAGCTTTCAATAATTGTATTGAACATAAACGACCACCTGCCGTCAAAGTTATCATTATTTTTCTCCTCTCTCCTCCTAATGATATTGACACCACCCCTGACCAAAATCGGAAGCTGTTCGGACCCACAGATCCGAACAAGGTCCGCCACAAACTCCGGTTTAAGCTCGGGTTGTGCAGCACCATAAACCGCCACCAAAGCCCAGTTGAACCCATCAACTTTAGACCTACCTCGAAACTTTACCGCAAAGTCGCCCATTACTACACTCCGGACTTCAAGGGAATCGCATCTCACACCCAGTAAGATACCGCCCGATCTACCTCGTGGCGGGAGGCAATGCCAGTCGAAATCAATACCACCCACAAGAGAGGAGAGAAACTGCGGTGCAAAATTCTCTCTACCGGTCTCCGATAGAGCAATGAAATCTAACTGATGTTCCAGAGAAGCTTCAGCAAGAAACCTTCTTTTAGCCAAGTCCTTCAGACCTCTGCTATTCCAAAAGATTCCTTTCATAATTCATCATGGAATTTTTTAGCAGTCGAATCCTAGCACTCCTACGAACTGCAGAATCAGGATAAATCTTTCGTTTCCACTTACGCTTTGGCTTAGTGGGCTCTGTCACCCGATCCTCATAACCGGGTTGAACGGAACTAACAACTGCAACATCTAAGGGCACATCATCGTCCTCAAACTCCTGATTAGAAGGTGCTAGATCCGCACACAGATTATCTAGCACTCTAACCCCTAACGCATCAATCTCCACATCATTCATGGGTTTAACCGCAGCAAGATTATGAATAGTCTCTAAGGCCCGCTCCGCCTCTAAATCTAACACATCATTCACCGAATTGGAGATTTCATTATCAGTGGCACCTAGTGAAACTCCTAATTGGTTTGCATTACTAATAATCTCCTCAGGAGGAAAATGCAATAAAGAATTAGATATGTTAATGGACATACCAGAAGATATCAGAGCATCGTGAAGCTTGGCCGCCCTCATAGCACACCGCTGCTGCATATCATCCACCTCCGGAAGGTCCAGAACGCGAGCACTCATCCGTCTCCCCGTCGAGACTGGGTCCGGGATCCCGCCAAAGGCAACAACCTCCTCTCTAGTGAACACAGGAGGCGGCTGCGGGCTCCCAAGGCCCTCGGACAAGTGCTCTGTGGGTAGGATAAGAGACGGGACAGCTGGGGCCACCTGCCCAGTCCCTCCTCTTGCCCCACCCACCGGCTCAGAGCGAAGCGTCGAAGTCGCAGAAGGCGCGGTCCTCCTGACCGCAGACGAGGAAGGGAGGTCTAGGGTCACCTGCCCCAGCCCCCCTCCCCCAGCGCCACGGGAGACCCGGGTGCCACTGCTAGGACCTAAGGAAGAAGAGCCGAAGCCGCCTGCATCGGGCTCCCACACCCAGCGCTGGCTGGCCCCGACACAACCGGCATCATCGGCGTCTGTACAGGTAGGGGAGAGGTCAAGGCCGCCTGCCCTGACCCCCCTCCCCCAAGTCCCACCTCGAACGTGGAAGACATCACCGGAACCGCATCAACCGTTGAAGCAAGAGAAATAGGAGCGACCTCCGGCTCCACTTCCCGAACTGCAACCCCCTCAAAATCCAACAAAGGAAGTGTGTGTTCAAACACATCATCAGTCTCCACCCTATCACTCCAAAGTCTGGGAGGCGCAGAAGCAGGCGCAAAGGACCCAAAACGCAATGACGTCGTAGGCACCGAAGGTGACGGTGCCGGCTCAACCCCGGTCCCCTCCACAGGCAACTGATCATCTGGGTGAGACCCGGTCGACCCCTCTCGAGCAGACTTGGTCGGCGCCCCAGTGTTTCCTGCACCACCGTCACTCTTGTGCATATCAACATCATCCCCAGTACCCTCCTCAGCAAACATCTCAACGTCCTCAAACTCTATGTCGAGCGGGAATACCTCTCCCCTATATGTACAGTGTACCACATCAGGCATGAAATCAACATTCAGAACACTCACCAAGATCCGAGCCACTCCATGCGCCCGAGTGAAAGCCATATCCACTCTCTCCGTCTTCCCCACCATGATACCCATACTAGCCACAACTTAAACATCCTGCAAAGGCTTGGATGGGGCCCCAGAAAACCTCAACCAGACCTGTGTAAGGGGCTTTCCTTTAGGCTCCACCTTCGTCCACTCGTGAAACTCCAAAATACACGTAGTACTAGGTACTCTACACAAGCCAAAGCTCAGCAGTTTCTGCAAATCCTCCACAGAAGGGAAATCCACCTTGAATACATTAGCTTCGAGGCTGACCAGCTCCCACTGGAAATCACCCGGTGCCAACTCCTGAAGCCTCCGGATAATCTGAGCCTCAGTCACCTCGCCCTGAGTTGCTTTCACAATCCCAGTAGTCAAGCACTATGTTTCCTCTGGAATCTCCCTCGCGGCCGAGGACTCGAAGAACAAAAGCTCCGCACAGTAAAGCCCATACATGGTCAGAGATGGAGCCTGGTCACGCACTAACGGGCATTGTCCCGAATCATGTGCTTGCTTGCCACACGTGTCACACAGCTCGGCCACGCACTCTGCAATAAAATGGCCCTTCTCACTACATCGGTAGCAGAGCATCCTTTCCTTCTTGCGCGCCCACTTGGACGCCCTCTCTGAATCAGATTTGTCAGACGCCTCACCCACAGCCCCAGGCACAGGAACATCAACATTGGCCAGGGCCGTTACCACCTCCATCGCCTGACTAGTAAGATTAGTAGACCGAGCGTTATCTGTCTCAGCAGTAGTAGCCGCATGGTCAACCGCAGCCGGGGGTGGAGGTTGCCGATGATACCTCCCACGGCCACTGCCCCGACCACCCCGATGTCCACGGTAGCCACCTCTCTGGCGGTGATCCGGACCGGATGCCCCCTCAACAAAGCCACCAGGAGGTCCGAGGAAAGGTCTCTCAACAGACCTGTCACTCTGCCAAGTATAGCCTCGGCCTCCACCGGTAGACGAGGAATCGCGGTGCTGCCCGTCTCCATACGCATCAACACCATCATCACCCCACTGACCTCGGGGTGGCTTAAAAGACTCTCGAACTGTCGATTGTGAAGGCCCCGACCGATACTGAGCCGGCCTCGCGGCATAGTGCGGCGGTGGTGCAGCCCGAGGCAGAGCACCACTCGGGACCGGCAACACAGGTCTTGGGCCAGACCCACCGCCACGACCCATGGCAGTAGCCACCGGAGGCGTTGGCCCCGGAGGACGCGGCCCTATTGGACCCCCTCTTCTCGCGGGTAGCACCGGCGGCCTGGCAGGCGTTGGCCCCGTAGGTCGGGGACCAGCGGGTCCTCCTCTTCCCGCAGGTAACACCGGCGGCCTGGCCGCCGCAAGCACGGGCGGCCACGTCCCTTGGTTGCCGCTAGCCCGTCCCGAGGCCAGATTAGGGGCGAGAGCGCCCCGCCCGTCGCCGGCTACACCCAGCCCACCAAATATCAGTGCATGCTGGAATTTAGCAATCCAAATTCTAGCGCCTGCTGGCATAGGAGGAGGCATGAAAACTGCTCAGTAGTTGCTGCATCGGTGAAGCAATTCAGTTTCTCACTCGGCCGAGACAGATGGAAGCTAGCTACACATATTTATAGATGGAGTAGTATATCAAATGCAGTTAGCATCTTTCCGTTGCATGATACTGCATGCATAAAGGGTGAAACTTCGATCGGTTAGTATCTTTCCTTTCCTATGGGGAAGCTGTTGTTGAGCTTAATTGCAGCATCATCAAGGTTATTTTCCCCTAGCGCTCAAGGCCTAGGGTTCCCCTGTCCTCCTGGCTTTGCCGCCGGGAGTTTCTTGTAGATCCGATCCCTCTCCTTGAGGATCGGTCTTGATCTTGTGCTACTCGCGCTCGCTGGAGGGGGGCTCTCTTCTCGATCAAACTCGCAGTCGCTTGGCCGAAGGGCTAGGGTTGCGGGAGGTTTTGCTTTCGGCTGTGGCAATGGCAACGGAGGCGAGTGGTTCACAGGCGACCAACGCGGAAGATCCAAGTGTGTTGCTGGAACGCTTGCATCTGCAGGACGATGAGCGGGATAATCTTGTCTGGGAGGAGGAGGCGGAGGATCCAGAGGAGAAACCGAAGTGGCTCGCGCTGGCTAGGGTTCTGACCACAAAATCCTTTAGTCAGGGGGCCTTGATTGTGGACATGAAAGCAGCATGGAACCACGCGAGGGATGTAGTCTGGAGAAGGATAAATTCCAACCTGTTCTCGATACAGTTCAACTGTCTGGCGGATTGGAATAAAGCGTTGCACCAGGGTCCCTGGGACTTCAAGGGGATGGCTTTGATCATAACAGAATATGATGGTTTTAAGAACCCGGAATCTGTCAAGCTGGACAAGATTGAAACTTGGTGCCAGATACATAAGTTACCGGATATGGTCCTGAAGAGGGATCAGTTTGTGAAAAACATGGTGCAACGCATAGGCGAAGTAATGGAGGTGCAGATAGTTCTCCCTAATGGTTTTATTGATGAGTTCATCAGGGCCAGGGTGAAACTTGATGTTTCCAAGAAATTGACGAGGTTTGTGGGATTTACAAAAGGGGGCGAGACTGAGTACTATCAAGTCAAGTTTGAAAAGCTTCCTGTGTTTTTCTTTATGTGTGGCCTACTTGGCCATTGGCATGAGGAGTGTGGGTCAGGGGAGCATGATAAGAAGGATATGGAGTGGGGTTCCTTTATTTTGGCATCTTCCAGAGGTTCAGGTGGAAGCAGAAGCTCGGTTAGAGGTGCTGGGCGTGGTTCGGGTCATGGCCCGGGCGATGGTGGTGAGGAAGTGGATGCAGAAGCTGGTGGAAGGAGAGGAGGACTAGCAGGATCTCGTGGCCGGGGCTGTGGCTTTGGGAGGGACGTGCATGTCCGAGAACCACAGTTTAACAATTCAGTTGGTGAGCACATGCAAACAAGCTGGCGGTATAATGCTTTTACTTCACAGAGTGAGCCAGGGTTTGGGGTAAACCCTGAGTTGGATGGGTCCAGTACGGAAGCTCGGGAGGATGCACTTCTTGTTCGTAAAAGGGGTCCAGATGACGCTCATACGGCCTCAGTGCTAGTGATGTGGAAGGGGCTCAAGCAGAGGTGGGGGCCATCGTTCCCGCAGGCTTTACATCAAAAAAGGTGGATCAATTTGAGGGGTCGGATATACCCAGCAGCTCAGATCTTGGTACACCACAGAAGAATGCGAATCGTAAGAAGTTTAAGATGGACGATGGTGTTGGCATTGACAGTACTTCAACTAGTGGATCGGCGGCCTCCTCGGTGGAGGACCGCCGGGAGCAATGAATCTATTAAGTTGGAACTGCCGGGGGGCGGGGAACTCCCGGACAGTTCGTGAACTCGCGACTTTGGTCAAGTCACATTCCCCAACTCTCATCTTTTTGTGTGAGACGAGACAGTCTGCTAGCAAGATGAAGAGGTATCGATCAAGATTGGGCCTTAAGGGCTTTGATGGTGTTGATTCTAGTGGTAATAGTGGAGGATTGGCACTGTTTTGGCACGAGGATCTGAAGGTGGATGTTAAATTCTCAAATGCCCGCTGTATGGATGTTCATGTACAAGCTGGGCCTGATGTACAACCGTGGAGACTGACATGTGTGTATGGTGAACCGAGGGTGGAGGATCGGCCTCTTATGTGGTCTTTGATGCAGAACCTTTGTGCCAACTCAGATTTACCATGGCTGGTGGTGGGCGACTTCAACGAATGTATGTGGGATTTCGAGCATTTGTCCCTAAGCACGAGAGCACCAGTTCAGATGCAATTGTTCCGGGATGTACTAGAGACGTGTGATTATGCTGATCTAGGTTTTACTCGTGTCCCGTACACATATGATAATAAGAGAAGCCGGAATGCAAACGTGAAAGTCCGTCTGGATAGGGCGGTCGCGAATCCGGCTTGGAGGAATATGTTCTTTAACACCTGGGTACACCACCTTACTTCCCCCTGTTCGGATCATGTGCCTGTTCATGTGTGTTGTGATGATGTGGGTGATAGGCCAACTAAGCCAAGGCGCAGGCAGTATGAGATTATGTGGGAAAGAGACCTTGCGCTCCAGGACTTGATTGCAAAGCCTGGCTGGAGGCGGGAGAGAAGGCATCCCTAGGGGACGTGCATGCGGCTTTAAGGGATACTATGAAAACATTGTGCAAGTTGAGTAAGGAAAACTTTGGTAGTGTAGCTCGGGAAATTGAAAAGTCACGGACACAGCTTGAGGAACTCATGTTGATGAATGCAGATAGATGTGAGATTCGTAAGGTAACAGATAAAATGAATGAGTTACTTTACAGAGAAGAGTTAATGTGGATGCAACGATCCCGTATTACTTGGCTCAAAGAAGGGGATCAGAATACAATTTTTTTCCAATCAAAGGCTGTATGGAGAGCTAGAAAGAACCGCATAAAAAACTCGAAGACACTAGTGGTCGGGTTTTCACGGGTGAGGAAGCTATGGGCCGTGCAGCAATGGATTACTTCAAGAACATCTTTACTTCTATTCCTTCAGTTGATCCAAGCCCAATCATTAATCTAGTTCAATCTGTTATTGATGAAGATACAAATGCTTCCTTGTGTGTTGATTTTACTGAGAAGGAGATTTCAGATGCTTTATTCCAAATCGGGCCTTTGAAGGCACCGGGCCCCGATGGGTTTCCGGCGCGGTTTTTTCAGAGGAATTGGGGCACTATTAAGGAGAGTATTGTGGCTGCGGTTCAGGAGTTCTTTCGGACAGGAATAATGCCGGCTGAGGTAAATAGTACTAATATAGTCTTAATTCCAAAAATTAAGAACCCTGTTAAGATTACGGATTTCCGGCCTATTAGCCTCTGTAATGTAATCTACAAGGTGGTTTCCAAGTGCCTTGTGAACCGGTTGAGGCTGGTTTTGGATGGGATTATCTCTCCCACGCAGAGTGCTTTTATTCCTGGGCGAATGATAACGGATAACTCTTTGATTGCTTTTGAATGTATTCATCATATCAAGCAGGAGAAGGATCCTACAAGGAATTTTTGTGCCTATAAGCTGGACTTATCCAAAGCTTATGATCGAGTTGATTGGGATTATCTTAAGCAAATGATGCAAAAGCTTGGCTTTGCTCATCGGTGGGTTGACTGGATAATGTCATGCGTAACCTCGGTGAAGTATTCAATAAAATTTAATGGAGCCATCTCTGATTCATTTGCACCATCTTGTGGACTACGGCAAGGTGATCCTTTATCCCCATACTTATTTCTAATGGTGGCTGATGGTTTGTCAAATCTGTTTAACAATGGGATAAACTCTTCTGAGTTGTCCTCGTTGAAGATCACGAGGAGAGCCCCAGGAATATCACATCTATTATTCGCGGATGACACTCTCTTATTCTTTAAGGTCACTGGGCAACAGGCGACTGCTGTTAAGCGAATTATCAAGACTTACGAGCAAGCCACTGGTCAATTGTTGAATCCGGCAAAGTCCTCTATCCTCTTTGGAGATTCTTGCCCAGCAAGCATAGCAGCTGAAATAAAGGGTGTGTTGGAGGTGGGCAGCTCGGGTTTTGAGGAGAAATATTTGGGCTTACCAACGCCGGATGGCTGGCTTACCAAAGGCAAGCTTCAAAATCTGTAGGAGAAAGTTATTAAGAGGCTGTTTGCGTTCGATGGGCATCCAACACAGGCTGGGAAAGAAACATTGATAAAATCCCTAGCTCAAGCGATCCCCACCTTTATTATGAGTGTTTTCAAGGTGCCACTGGGTGTCTGTGATGATTTGAACCACATGATCCATAACTATTTCTGGGGTTCAGAGAAGGGGAAGCGTAAAACGCATTGGTATGCTTGGGAGAAAATGCTGCAAGCAAAAGCACAAGGGGGGCTTGGCTTTAGGGATTTCAGACTTTTTAATCAAGCTTTACTTACAAGGCAAGCGTGGAGACTGCTGATCCCCCCTGATAGTCTGTGTGCAAGGTTGCTAAAGGCAAAATACTACCCGAATGGGAGGCTAGAGGATACTGTCTTTTCGGGTAATCCCTCTCAGTCATGGCAAGGGGTCTGTCATGGGCTTGAGTTGCTGAAGAAAGGGCTTGTGTGGCACATAGCGAATGGCCAGAACGTGAGAATATGGCATGACCAATGGTTAATGAGAGGCAATACAAACTCGCTGCTGTCCAGAAGAGGCCGGTGTCGCCTAAGATGGGTGGCTGAGTTACTTGATCATAATGGCAACTAGGATTTTCAAAAGCTCCAACAATTCTTTTTACCGGCTGATGTTGCACAAATCTGCAAGATAAAACCTTCGCCACAGCTTGGGGAGGATTTTCTGGCGTGGGCGCCTGAGAGGAGCGGAGTTTTCACAGTTAAGAGCGCTTATTGGCTTGCTGCACATGAAATGCTATAGCCATCGATCCCTTCGTCGAGCTCTGTTGCGGACAGTAGCAGGGAAGTGTGGAAGCATATCTGGTCTTGTCCGGCCCCGCCTAAGGTTAAGTCATTTTCATGGCGTTTAGCAATGGACTCTCTGGCGACATGTGAGAACAAGAAGCGGCAAACCTTGGAGGAATGGGACACTTGCCCAGTCTGTGGTAGAGAAGTTGAGGACGCATTTCATGTGTTTTGTGTATGTGAGAATGCTCAGCAGCTTTGGGGTGCAATGGCGACCGTGTGGGAGCTGCCTAAACTCACTGAGATCAAACGGCATGATGATTGGTTCATCCAGGTAATCTGTGAAGCCGAAGTACCACATCGTGTCCGTTTAATGATGCTCTTATGGAGAATTTGGCATGTCAGGAACGAAGTTGTTCATGCAAAGCCAGCTCCTCCTGTGGATGTCTCTGCCCGGTTCTTGGAGAGTTATTTGAATTCCTTGTCAAGCTTGTCTGCTACCCAAGATGCTGTTTATGCCAAGGGCAAGATGGTTCTCGCTGAATGCCTCCTAAAATCGAGCGCGGTCCGCACTGTCCAGTTGCAGAACATTAGCCCTTGGATCCCCCCAAGTGAAGGAAGAGTGAAGCTAAATACTGATGGTTCTGTCTTGAATGGTAATGCGGGAACTAGTATGGTTTTGCGGGATCATGGTGGAAATATTATTTTCAGCCTTGCAGATTTGTGTGCGATTGTGAAGATGTACTCGAGTCTGAGATATTGGCTATCAAGGAGGGCATCAGTTTGGCGTTGCAATGGAGTTCTCTACCTATAGATGTTGAGTCTGATTGTCTCGAGGCCGTCTAAATGGTCAAGAATGCGGGTCGCAACTTCTCAAGATATGGCTTTATGATTGGAGATATCAAGCAAAGTATGGGGGAACGGGACTCTTCTATTACTCATATCCGCCGCTCGGGCAATTGTGTTAGTCATGCCATGGCTAGTTTTGGTAGTGGGCAGGGTCGAACCATGGTTTGGCTCGGCTCAGCTCCTGATGAAGTCTTATGCATTGCCTCGCGAGATTGTAATCCCATTTGATTGAGTAATATAAGAGTTATTTCGCAAAAAAAAGCTTAATTGCAGCACTACGCAATGCAGCTTGCTCATTTTTTCCCTAGCTACGACCCCCGATTAAGGGCAGGGCAGGGCCGGGTTCTACTGGTAAAATGATAACGGTGAAGCTTGCCCATGGACATCGATCTATTCCCTCGCCGAGAGAGAGCAGTACGTGACAACTCATTTATCCGGTACATCTCTTGGTTTAATAAGTCTACGGCAGTCTACTAGTGAAACATAGCAGTACAATTATTTTTGGTTACACAATGAAAGATCAGAACCCAAACGCATTACTATTGCTGAGAGAGTTGTTTTGATTCACAGCCCTTTGCGACTAATTTTTTTTACCGGAGCGGGGAGCTACCGGCGAAGAATCCACCACACATGATTGCTTTGAGATACATGGCCACTGTCCACGTATAAGTAAGCCAATCTCTTTCACACTTCAATACGTGAGAATACAAACCTGCTCTACTGCTCTGGACCCCTATGCATGCCATGCAGCTTTTGTCAGGAATCTACATGTGGGTAGTAGTTCGGCGATTAAACATTCACAAGTCTCTGTCCCAAGAAAAGACTAGTATTAAATTTGATAGCCAAAATTTTGGAGATTGCTATATTTAAACAATAAATTTAATTGCTGATATTTTTATATATTTGAATTGCTCGAGGCAAGACCTTTAAAATAAGATCAAAATTGGATACATTTTGACTAATTTTATTTCACAGAATCCAAATAACATATTTCACTCAACTAAAAAAACTATTTCACCTATCTTGAACAAGAGAACTGATTTCACTCATTTTGAAAATATATATTTCAGTCATTTCAATAAATGATTTCACTTATATTATTTACAAAAGATAGGCTTCACACATTTTTCAAAACACATTACACTCACTCAATTGAAATAATGTATTTCACTCATTTTCAAAAAAACTGATTTCACATTTCCGTTACATTCAAAATCCAATTTCACCCAGTTCCAAAAAATGATTTCCCAAAAAATTTAATAAGTTCAATGAAATAACTTTCACATGTCGATGAATGTAAGTTTCACATTTTGTAAACAACAATTGGACATCTTTTCACACACCGCAATAACATATTTTCACACTTAGTTCCACTCATTTTAGAAAACGGATTTCACTCAAATTTTAACCATATTTCACTCATTCAAAACAACCAAATTTACTTATTTCAAATGATTTCACTCATTTCAAAAACATATTTCACTAATTTCAATGCAAAGTTATGTTATAATAACACAAAAAACATGCAATTTCACTATGTTCCAAAAAATGATTTCCCTGAAATTCAAATAAGTTTGAAATATGTTTCATAAGTTAAAAAATACCATTTCATATATTTGAAATATTCAATTTCACGCATTGAAACAATCAAATTCACATGTTTGAAAGAACATGTTTCACATATTTTCACTCATTTCGAATAACATATTTCTCCCGGTATATGCGTGGAATTAGACGTAAAATTTAAATGTGTTTGAAATTTGTCCAATTTTGATCTTGTTCTAAAGATCTTAGTGTCACGAGTTCAAATATATAATATTTCAAAAATGAAATCACTATTTAAAAGATATAAACAATTGGAAATGTCAAAGAGAAAATAAAAGCCATGAAATTTACAGGATGGGAGATTAGACAGATGGGTCGCTTTCATGCATTTGCAGCACAGAGTGGATGTCTCTTGCATGCATGCATGGGTGGGACCTACGGATGATTTGACCTAATGGTGGATACATACATGAAAAGTTAAAATACACAGAGATACAATGATGTGGGCCACCAAAGAACACGAATCTTAAACTACACCAACGATGGATGCTTGACCGGTACCCCCCTCCACCGGTCAAAAGAGGTTTGCGCAGCCCTTTGCTCCTTGACCCGTGTTTCCTGCTCCTCATAGCTCATGTAAAACCACTAGATGTCGGAGGTGTCATAGTGACCGAGCCCGAACAACATCCCGTTGTACCCCACCATCCGCTCCGCGAACGCCGGCCCTCTCATCAGTGCAAGGAAGCCGCGGAGGAGCGCGTTGCTACCTTTTGAGCATGCGTTGGTTTTCCCTTGAAGAGGAAAGGGTGATGCAGCAAAGTAGCATAAGTATTTCCCCCAGTTTTTGAGAACCAATGTATCAACCCAGTAGAATATTACACGCAAGTCCCTCGTACCTGCACAAACAAACAAGAACTTCCCAACCAACGCGATAAAGGAGTTGTCAACCCCTTCACGGTCACTGACGGAAGTGAGATCTGATAGAGATAATAAGATAAATATTTTTGGTATTTTTGTTGTATAGATTGCAAAATAAACGGCGATAGAAATGACAAGTTGATAGGAAAATAATATGATGGAAGATAGACCCGAGGGCCATAGGTTTCAATAGTGGCTTCTCTCAAGATAGCAAATTCTACGGTGGGTGAGCAAATTACTGTCGAGCAATTGATAGAAAAGCGCATAGTTATGAGAATATCTAGGTATGATCATGTATATAGGCATCACGTCCATGACAAGTAGACCGAAACGATTTTGCATCTACTACTATTACTCCACACATCGATCGCTATCCAGCATGCATCTAGAGTATTAAGTTCATAAGAACAGAGTAACGCATTAGGCAAGATGACATGATGTAGAGGGATAAACTCAAGCAATATGATATAAACCCCATCTTTTTATCCTCGATGGCAACAATACAATACGTGCCTTGCTGCCCCTGCTGTCACTGGGTAAGGACACCGCAAGATTGAACCCAAAGCTAAGCACTTCTCCCATTGCAAGAAAGATCAATCTAGTAGGCCAAACCAAAATGATAATTCGAAGGGACTTGCAAAGATATTAAATCATGCATAAAAGAATTCAGAGAAGAATCAAATATTGTTCATAGATAATCTTGATCATAAACCCACAATTCATCGGATGTCGACAAACACACTGCAAGAAGAATTACATCGAATAGATCTCCAAGAGAATCGAGGAGAACTTTGTATTGAGATCCAAAGAGAGAGAAGAAGCCATCTAGCTAATAACTATGGACCCGAAGGTCTGCGGTAAACTACTCACACATCATTGGAGAGGCTATGGTGTTGATGTAGAAGCCTTCCGTGATCGATTCCCCCTCCGGCGGAGCGCTGGAAAAGGCCCCAAGATGGGATCTCACGAGTACAGAAGGTTGCGGCGGTGGAAATAGGATTTCGTGGTTCTCCTGGATGTTTTTAGGGTATATGTGAAGGAAATATGCCCTAGAGGCAACAATAAAGTTATTATTTATTTCCTTATATCATGATAAATGTTTATTATTCATGCTAGAATTGTATTAACCGGAAACATAATGCTTGTGTGAATACATAGACAAACAAAGTGTCACTAGTATGCCTCTACTTGACTAGCTCGTTCATCAAAGATGGTTATGTTTCCTAACCATAGACATGAGTTGTCATTTGATTAACGGGATCACATCATTAGGAGAATGATGTGATTGACAAGACCCATTCCATTAGCTTAGCACCCGATCGTTTAGTATGTTGCTATTGCTTTCTTCATGACTTATACATGTTCCTATGACTATGAGATTATGCAACTCCCGTTTACCGGAGGAACACTTTGTGTGCTACCAAACATCACAACGTAACTGGGTGATTATAAAGGTGCTCTACAGGTGTCTCCAAAGGTATATGTTGGGTTGGCGTATTTCGAGATTAGGATTTGTCGCTCCGATTGTCGGAGAGGTATCTCTGGGCCCTCTCAGTAATGCACATCACTTAAGCCTTTCAAGCAATGCAACTAATAAGTTAGTTACAAGATGATGTACTACGGAATGAGTAAAGAGACTTGCCGGTAACGAGATTGAACTAGGTATTGAGATACCGACAATCGAATCTCGGGCAAGTAACATACCGATGACAAAGGGAACAACGTATGTTGTTATGCGGTCTGATCGATAAACATCTTCATAGAATATGTAGGAGCCAATATGAGCATCCAGGTTCCGCTATTGGTTATTGACCGAAGACGTGTCTCGGTCATGTCTACATTGTTCTCGAACCCGTAGGGTCCGCACGCTTAACGTTACGATGACAGTTTCATTATGAGTTTATATATTTTGATGTACTGAAGGTTGTTCGGAGTCCCGGATGTGATCACGGACTTGACGAGGAGTCTCGAAATGGTCGAGACATAAAGATCGATATATTGGACGAATATATTTGGACACCGGAAAGGTTCCGGGTGAGATTGGGACAATACCGGATCACCGGGAGGTTATCGGAACCCCCCGGGAGGTATATGGGCCTTATTGGGCCTTAGTGGAAAGGAGGGGAAAGGAGCAAGGGAGGGGCGCCCCCCCAAGCCCAATCCGAATTGGGAGGGGGGCCGCCCCCCTTTCCTTCCTCCCTCCTTCCTCTTCCTTCCCCCTCCTACTCCTAATAGAAAAAAGGGGAGTCCTACTCCCGGTGGGAATTGGACTCCCCCCTTGGGCGCGCCACCCTCCTTGGCCGCCCCCCCTCCTCCACTCCTTTATATACGGGGGCAGGGGGCACCCCATAGACACAACAATTGATCATTGATCTCTTAGCCGTGTGCGGTGCCCCCCTCCACCATAATCCTCGATAATATTGTAGCGGTGCTTAGACGAAGTCCTGCGACGGTAGAACATCAAGATTGTCACGACGCCGTCGTGCTGACAGAACCCATCCCCGACACTTTGCTGGATCGGAGTCTGGGGATCGTCATCGAGCTGAACGTGTGCTAGAACTCGGAGGTGCCGTAGTTTCGGTGCTTGATCGGTCGGGCCGTGAAGACGTACGACTACATCAACCACATTGTGCTAACGCTTCCGCTTCCGGTCTACGAGGGTACGTAGACAACACTCTCCCCTCTCGTTTCTATGCATCACCATGATCTTGCGTGTGCGTAGGAATTTTTTTGAAATTACTACGTTCCCCAACAGTGGCATCCGAGCCTATGTTTTATGCGTTGATGTTATATGCACAAGTAGAACACAAGTGAGTTGTGGGCGATATAAGTCATACTACTTACCATCATGTCATACTTTGGTTCGGCAGTATTGTTGGATGAAGCGGCCCAGACCGACATTAGGCGTACGCTTACGCGAGACTGGTTCTACCGACGTGCTTTGCACACAAGTGGCTGGCGGGTGTCAGTTTCTCCAACTTTAGTTGAACCGAGTGTGGCTACGCCCGGTCCTTGCGAAGGTTAAAACAACACCAACTAGACAAACTATCGTTGTGGTTTTGATGCGTAGGTAAGAACGGTTCTTGCTAAGCCCGTAGCAGCCACGTAAAACTTGCAACAACAAAGTAGAGGACGTCTAACTTGTTTTTGCAGGGCATGTTGTGATGTGATATGGTCAAGACATGATGCTAAATTTTATTGTATGAGATGATCATGTTTTGTAACCGAATTATCGGCAACTGGCAGGAGCCATATGGTTGTCGCCTTATTGTATGCAATGCAATTGCGCTATAATGCTTTACTTTATCACTAAGCGGTAGCGATAGTCGTGGAAGCATAAGATTGGCGAGACGACAACGATGCTACGATGGAGATCAAGGTGTCGCACCGGTGACGATGGTGATCATGATGATGCTTCGGAGATGGAGATCACAAGCACAAGATGATGATGGCCATATCATATCACTTATATTGATTGCATGTGATGTTTATCTTTTATGCATCTTATCTTGCTTTGATTGACGGTAGCATTATAAGATGATCTCTCACTAAATTTCAAGATAAAAGTGTTCTCCCTGAGTATGCACCATTGCCAAAGTTCGTCGTGCCCAGACACCACGTGATGATCGGGTGTGATAAGCTCTACGTCCATCTACAATGGGTACAAGCCAGTTTTGCACACGCAGAATACTCAGGTTAAACTTGACGAGCCTAGCATATATGCAGATATGGACTCGGAACACTGAGACCGAAAGGTCGAGCGTGAATCATATAGTAGATATGATAAACATAGTGATGTTCACCATTGAAAACTACTCCATTTCACGTGATGATCGGTTATGGTTTAGTTGATTTGGATCACGTGATCACTTAGAATATTAGAGGGATGTCTTTCTAAGTGGGAGTTCTTAAGTAATATGATTAATTGAACTTAAATTTATCATGAACTTAGTACCTGATAGTATCTTGCTTGTTTATGTTTGATTGTAGATAGATGGCCCGTGTTGTTGTTCCGTTGAATTTTAATGTGTTCCTTGAGAAAGCAAAGTTGAAAGATGATGGTAGCAATTATACGGACTGGGTCCGTAACTTGAGGATTATCCTCATTGCTGCGCAGAAGAATTACGTCCTGGAAGCACCGTTGGGTGCCAGGCCTATTGCTGATGCAACTGACGACGTTAAGAACGTCTGGCAGAGCAAAGCTGATGACTACTCGATAGTTCAATGTGCCATGCTTTACGGCTTAGAACCGGGTCTTCAACGACGTTTGGAACGTCATGGAGCATATGAGATGTTCCAGGAGTTGAAGGTAATATTTCAAGCAAATGCCCGGATTGAGAGATATGAAGTCTCCAATAAGTTCTATAGCTGCAAGATGGAGGAGAATAGTTCTGTCAGTGAGCATATACTCAAAATGTCTGGGTATAATAATCACTTGATTCAACTCGGAGTTAATCTTCCGGATGATTGCGTCATTGATAGAATTATCCAATCACTTCCACCTAGCTACAAGAGCTTCGTGATGAACTATAATATGCAAGGGATGGATAAGACAATTCCCGAGCTCTTCACAATGCTAAAAGCTGCGGAGGTAGAAATCAAGAAGGAGCATCAAGTGTTGATGGTCAACAAGACCACTAGTTTCAAGGAAAAGGGCAAGGGGAAGAAGAAGCGGAACTTCAAGAAGAACAGCAAGCAAGTTGCTGCTCAGGAGAAGAAACCCAAGTCTGGACCTAAGCCTGAAACTGAGTCCTTCTACTGCAAGCAGACTGGTCACTGGAAGCGGAACTGCCCCAAGTATTTGGCGGATAAGAAGGATGGCAAGGTGAACAAAGGTATATGTGATATACATGTTATTGATGTGTACCTTACTAGAGCTCGCAGTAGCACCTGGGTATTTGATACCGGTTCTGTTGCTATTATTTGCAACTCGAAACAGGGACTACGGATTAAGCGAACACTGGCGAAGGATGAGGTGACGATGCACGTGGGAAATGGTTCCAAAGTCGATGTGATCGCGGTCGGCATGCTACCTCTACATCTACCATCGGGATTAGTATTAGACCTAAATAATTGTTATTTGGTGCCAGCGTTAAGCATGAACATTATATCTGGATCTTGTTTGATGCGAGACGGTTATTCATTTAAATCAGAGAATAATGGTTGTTCTATTTATATGAGTAATATCTTTTATGGTCATGCACCCTTGAAGAGTGGTCTATTTTTGATGAATCTCGATAGTAGTGATACACATATTCATAATGTTGAAGCCAAAAGATGTAGAGTTGATAATGATAGTGCAACTTATTTGTGGCACTGCCGTTTAGGTCATATCGATGTAAAGTGCATGAAGAAACTCCATACTGATGCACTTTTGGAACCACTTGATTGTGAATCACTTGGTACTTGTGAACCATGCCTCATGGGCAAGATGACTAAAATGCCGTTCTCCGGTACTATGGAGAGAGCAACAGATTTGTTGGAAATCATACATACAGATGTATGTGGTCCAATGAATGTTGAAGCTCGAGGCGGATATCGTTATTTTCTCACCTTCACAGATGATTTAAGCAGATATGGATATATCTACTTAATGAAACATAAGTCTGAAACATTTGAAAAGTTCAAAGAATTTTAGAGTGAAGTTGAAAATCATCGTAACAAGAAAATAAAGTTTCTACGATCTGATCGTGGAGGAGAATATTTGAGTTACGAGTTTGGTTCACATTTGAAATGATGTGGAATAGTTTCGCAACTCACGCCACCCAGAACACCACAGCGTAATGGTGTGTCCGAACGTCGTAATCGTACTTTACTTGATATGGTGCGATCTATGATGTCTCTTACAGATTTACCGCTATCGTTTTGGGGTTATGCTTTAGAGAGGGGCGCATTCACGTTAAATAGGGCACCATCAAAATCTGTTGAGACGACACCTTATGAACTATGGTTTGGCAAGAAACCGAAGTTGTCGTTTCTGAAAGTTTGGGGCTGCGATGCTTATGTGAAAAAGCTTCAACTTGATAAGCTCGAACCCAAATCGGAGAAATGTGTCTTCATAGAATACCCGAAGGAGACTGTTGGGTACACCTTCTATCACAGATCCGAAGGCAAGACATTCGTTGCTAAGAATGGATCCTTTCTAGAGAAGGAGTTTCTATCGAAAGAAGTGAGTGGGAGGAAAGTAGAACTTGATGAGGTAACTGTACCTGCTCCCTTATTGGAAAGTAGTACATCACAGAAACCGGTTTCTGTGACACCTACACCAATTAGTGAGGAAGCTAATGATGATGATCATGAAACTTCAGAACAAGTTACTACTGAACCTCGTAGATCAACCAGAGTAAGATCCGCACCAAAGTGGTACGTAATCATGTTCTAGAAGTCATGCTACTAGATCATGATGAACCTACGAACTATGAAGAAGCAATGGTGAGCCCAGATTCCGCAAAATGGCTTGAAGCCATGAAATCTGAGATGGGATCCATGTATGAGAACAAAGTGTGGACTTTGGTTGACTTGCCCAATGATCGGCAAGCAATTGAAAATAAATGGATCTTCAAGAAGAAGATTGACGCTGACGGTAATGTTACTGTCTACAAAGCTCGACTTGTCGCAAAAGGTTTTCGACAAGTTCAAGGGATTGACTACGATGAGACCTTCTCACCCGTAGCGTTGCTTAAGTCTGTCCGAATCATGTTAGCAATTACCGCATTTTATGATTATGAAATTTGGCAGATGGATGTCAAAACTGCATTCCTGAATGGATTTCTGGAAGAAGAGTTGTATATGATGCAGCCGGAAGGTTTTGTCGATCCAAAGGGAGCTAACAAAGTGTGCAAGCTCCAGCGATCCATTTATGGACTGGTGCAAGCATCTCGGAGTTGGAATAAACACTTTGATAGTGTGATCAAAACATTTGGTTTTGTACAGACTTTTGGAGAAGCCTGTATTTACAAGAAAGTGAGTGGGAGCTCTATAGCATTTCTAATATTATATGTGGATGACATATTGCTAATCGGAAATGATATAGAATTTCTGGATAGCATAAAGGGATACTTGAATAAGAGTTTTTCAATGAAAGACCTCGGTGAAGCTGCTTACATATTTGGCATTAAGATCTATAGAGATAGATCAAGACGCTTAATTGGACATTCAGAAAGCACATACCTTGACAAAGTTTTGAAGAAGTTCAAAATGGATCAAGCAAAGAAAGGATTCTTGCCTGTGTTACAAGGTGTGAAGTTGAGTAAGACTCAATGCCCGACATTGCAGAAGATAGAGAGAAAATGAAATACGTTCCCTATGATTCAGCCATAGGCTCTATCATGTATGCAATGCTGTGTACCAGACCTGATGTGTGCCTTGCTATAAGTGTAGCAGGGAGGTACCAAAGTAATCCAGGAGTGGATCACTGGACAACTACCTCCGCGATGAGATAGTCCGGCAGTGCCGAGCCCTGGAGGAGATAGCCGCCTGCAAACGTGGGCGCGAGAACGAGCGCGACGTCGTGATCCTCGACAGCGACGATGGCGAGCATGCCCCCGGACCGTCCATCCCGCCGCGTCAACCGGGGGAGGGTTGCAGCAGGGACGGTGGCTGCGGAGGAGGCGGCGACGATGACGACGGCGGCGACGACTACACGCGGTTCTACCGCCTCCTCAGCATGTAGAATTGCAAGGGCGGCGGGGGGCGAGGAGCGGCGAGGGAGACAGCGAGGAGCGGCCTAGTAGCGTTTCTTTTTCCTTTTTTGTAAAATATTTTAAATATGTACGAACTCGCCAAAGTTTGGTTGAATTTACGTTGTGTTTGTGCCAGAATTAAAATTAAAAAAACGTGGGCACCGCGACTAGGGGGCATCACGCCCTCAACACATGGTTTGTGCCGGTGCGTCCCGAGGGGGCGATTTTTAGCGCCTTCTGAGGGGCCAACGGCTAGAGATGCTCTTAGGGCCGCTGCAACCAGGCGAGCACGCCGGCAATCGTTTGCAAGACTGGAGCCGGTGGAGGACCAGGTACTTTTTTATGGACTCATCACGGCTTGCCATAGCACGGCCGCACGTGGAGATGAACATGGAGCAAGATGAGGGCCATCAAGATTGAGGCATCGGTGAGCACGGCAGAGCCTACCGCCGTTGTTGATGTCGACAATGACAATGGAGAGGACGTAGATGCAGGTGGGATTGGACGTGGAGAACGAGCTCCGTGCAAGCTGCAAGATTAGCATCCAGCATGACGACGATGATGACATGCCACTAGGCATGAGTGTGGACAAGAAGAAGGCCATCAACACCAACACACATAATTAACGCTTCTTACGAGTGGATTATCGTCATCCTCACCGCAAGGCCAACTAGCTCATCCCCTCCAACTACGCGTAGATGCTTTCTGCGAGCGGCGCTGGCTATCGTTGATCATCAAGGATCTGTACTTGATGTCTCAAACTTGACAGGCCCATCATGGTGGAGACGGCACTTTACGACACAATTCAAGACCGAGGGACCGACCGGCGGGGGAGCGTTAGCTGCGTGTGTGCGTGTGTTCCACCTTCGTGCGTGCCCTGCGTGTGTGCCCATCGTGCTTGCGTGCGTCCGAACTCCGTCTACTACAATACTAACTGTATGTGCATCAACTGATTGCAAATTCAGACATCATCTATGGGGGACGACCATGACGAGATCAACTCCGAGTTTCTGGGGATCAAAACGGGGCACACCAATGTATGCGTGTTCACCGACGTGTTTGTCGGCACCGAGAGAACCTTGGAACGAACACACGTGAACTAAGAGATTGTTCGAGGAAGAAGGAAGGCAGTTGTTTTGCGTTGCACAGACTTCACATCTTTTCTGTTGTATTTCTCTGCTATTTATCATAACTCCAAGTATATTTCATCTTTCGATTTTGAAGTTCAATATTAACTCCTTAGGGTTCATGTTTGGCAATTAATTTTGGGCTATGGAACTAAAATGTGTACTCCGTGGCTGAATTTTACAGGTGTTTTAAAAAGAGAACAATTTAGACCTTAGATTTATAGTATATTTGATGGATTTGTCTAATTAATCTATACTTGAAATAACAGTGTATAATTTATTTGGCACTATATATTTGATGGAGTTGTCTAAGTTGGACTGTTGAACATGAAATACAGTGTACAGTTTGCTTCCAACTTGCTAATTCAAAATTGCTTAAACTCTATAATAATAATTCGAAACATCGTAATAATCTAAACAATATTTTGCAAGGGATGTTTCTTTACATCCTTGTATATCATTTTGATGTGAGATGGGTTGTAAATATAGTCCTCTAAATAATTTTAACAGAGTTGTTGTTTACACATCTATTGGCAAGGGTGAGATGCAGGATAAGCGGTCTCAATGTGGGATTCTGTTTTGAAAATGAGGACGTGGACCGGTGGAGAGGGTACTTGAGCCATGTTTATTAGGGTATAAGGGTGATCTACTTTTTGAGCCGTGTCATTGTTCAACGCAGTGTGCAAGCACACCAGTGTTGTCTAATTTCGTCAAGGAGTGAAGATGTACAACCCACTACTTATGTGATTATGAAATCATGAATGAGATGCCAATGTCCATGCCCATCGGGATGTATGCTTGTCATGTTGTAGTGTTTTCCTATTTTTTCTCCCGTTGCAATGCACGGGCATTTGTGCTAGTAATATAAAATATATATATTAAAGCCCATTAAATATCCAAAACAGATAATATAATAGCATGGAACAATAAAAAATTATAGATACGTTGGTGACGTATCAAGCATCCCAAGCTTAATTCCTGCTCGTCCACGAGTAGGGAAATGATAAAAAAACAAACTTTTTGATGTGGAATGCTACCTAGCATAATTCTCAATGTAATTTTCTTTATTGTGACATGAATGTTCAGATCTGAAAGATTCAAGACAAAAGTTTAATATTGACATAAAAGCAATAATACTTCAAGCATACTAACAAAGCAATCATGTCTTCTCAAAATAACATAGCCAAAGAAAGTTATCCCTACAAAATCATATAGTTTGGCTATGCTCTATCTTCATCACAAAAAATATTTAAATCATGCACAATCCCTTCTCTCTTTTTCTCTCATTTCTTTTCTTTATTTGGGCCTTTTCTCTTTTTTTATGGCCTCTTTTTTCTCTCTCCTTTTTTTATTTTTTGTTCGGAGTCTCATCTCGATTTGTGGGGGAATCATAGTCTCCATCATCCTTTCCTCACTTGGGACAATGCTCTAATAATGATGATCATCACACTTTTATTAACTTACAACTCAAAAATTACAACTCGATACTTAGAAAAAATATGACTCTATATGAATGCCTCCGGCGGTGTACCGGGATGTGAAATGACTCATGAGTGACATGTATGTAAGAATTATGAACGATGGCTTTGCCACAAATACGATGTCAACTACATGATCATGCAAAGCAATGTGACAATGATGAAGTGTGTCATAACAAACGGAAGGGTGGTAAGTTGCATGGCAATATATCTCGAAATGGCTATGGAAATGCCGTAATAGGTAGGTATGTTGGCTGTTTTGAGGAAGGTATATGGTGGGTGTATGGTACCGGCGAAAGTTGCGCGGTACTAGAGAGGCTAGCAATGGTGGAAGGGTGAGAGTGCGTATAATCCATGGACTCAACATTAGTCATAAAGAACTCACATACTTATTTCAAAAATCTATTAGTTATTGAAACAAAGTACTACACGCATGCTCCTAGGGGGATAGATTGGTAGGAAAAGACCATCGCTCATCCCCGACCGCCACTCATAAGGAAGACAATCAATAAATAAATCATGCTCCGACTTCATCACATAACGGTTCACCATGCGTGCATGCTACGGGAATCACAAACTTTAGAACAAGTATTTCTCAAATCCACAACTACTCAATTAGCATGACTCTAATATCACCATCTTCATATCTCAAAACAATTATCAAGTATCAAACTTCTCATAGTATTGAATGCACTTTTTATGAAAGTTTTTATTATACCCATCTTGGATGCCTATCATATTAGGACTAATTTTATAACCAAAACAAGTTACCATGCTGTTCTAAAAGACTCTCATAATAATATAAGTGAAGAACAAGAGATCAATAATTTCTACAAAATAAAACCACCACCGTGGTCTAAAAGGATATAAGTGAAGCACTAGAGCAAAATTATCTAGCTCAAAAGATATAAGTGAAGCACATAGAGTATTCTAATAAATTCCGATTCATGTGTATCTCTCCAAAAGGTGTGTACAGAAAGGATGATTGTGGTAAATTAAAAAGCAAAGACTCAAATCATACAATACGCTCTAATAAAAACGCATATCATGTGGTGAATAAAAATATAGCATCCAGTAAAGTTAACGACGAACGAAGATGAAAGAGGGGATGCCTTCTGGGGCATCCCCAAGATTAGGCTTTCGGTTGTACTTGAATTTTACCTTGGGGTGCCTTGGGAATCCCCAAGCTTAGGCTCTTGCCACTCCTTATTCCAAAATCCATCAAATCTTTACCCAAAACTTGAAAACTTCACAACACAAAACTCAACAGAAAATCTCATGAGGTCCATTAATATAAGAAAACAAACCACCACTTCAAGGTAATGTAATGAACTCATTATTTATTTATATTGGTGTTAAACCTACTGTATTCCAACTTCTCTATGATTCATACCCCCCGATACTAGCCATAGATTCATCAAAATAAGCAAACAACACACGAAAAACAGAATCTGTCAAAAAACAGAACAGTCTGTAGTAATCTGTAGGTTTCAAATACTTCTGTAACCCCAAAAATTTCGAAATAACTTTTTGGACGTGAGGAATTTGTGTATTAATCATCTGCAAAAATAATCAACCTAATCGCACTCTCCAGTAAAAAATGGCAGCTAATCTCATGACCGCCAAAGTTTCTGTTTTTTACAGCAAGATCGCAAAGACTTCCCCCAAGTCCTCCCAAAGGTTCTACTTGGCACACACACTAATTAAAAACATAAAACCACATCTAAAAAGAAGCTATATGAATTATTTATTACTAAGCATAACAAAAAACAAGATACAAAAATAAAATTGGGTTGCCTCCCAACAAGCGCTATCGTTTAACGCCCCTAGCTAGGCAAAAAAACAAGAATAGATCTAGGCATTGTCATCTTTGGTATGCAATCCATAAGTGGCTCTCATAATAGATTCATAAGATAATTTAATTTTCTTTCTAGGGAAGTGTTCCATGCCCTTACTAACATAAATTGAAATCTAATATTTCCTTCTTTCATATCAATAATTGCACCAATCGTTCTAAGGAAAGGTCTACCAAGAATAATAGGACATGTAGGATTGCAATCTATATCAAGAACATTAATGAAATCTACGGGCACATAATTCCTATTTTCAACAATAGGAACATCATTAATCCTTCCCATAGGTTTCTTAATGGTGGAATTCGCAAGATGTAAATTTAAAGAACAATCATTAAATTCACGGAAACCTAACACATCACACAAAGTTTTTGGAATCGTGGAAACACTAGCACCCAAATCACATGAAGCATAGCATTCATGATATTTAATTTCAATTTTAATAGTAGGTTCCCACTCATCATAAAGTTTTCTAGGGATAGAGACTTCTAATTCAATCTTTTCTTCATAGGATTGCATTAAGGCATAAATGATATGTTTGGTAAAAGCTTTATTTTGATCATAAGCATGAGGAGAATTTAGCACAGATAGCAACAAGGAAATACAATCTATCAAAGAGCAATTATCATAATTAAATTCCTTGAAATCCAAAATAGTGGGTTCATTGCTATGCAAAATTTTGACATCTTCAATCCCACTTTTACCAATTTTCGCATCAAGAGCTAAAAACTCCGAATCATTGGGACGACTTTTAACTAAAGTTGACTCATCTCCAGTCCCATCATTATCAAGATTCATATTGCAAAACAAATATTTAAATAGGAGACACATCAATCACTTTTAGATCTCCATCCTTATTATCATGAAAACTAGAAGAACACACTTTTATAAAGCAATCTTTTTAGCACGCATCCTAGCAATTCTTTCTTTACACTCGTCAATGGAAATTCTTGTAGATTTGAGAGACTCATTGATGTCATGCTTAAGTGGTATAGATCTAAGTTTCAAAGAATCAACATCAAGATAAATTCTATCCATGTTCCTAGCAAACTCATCAATCTTAGGCAATTTTTCTTCAAGCAAAGCATTGAAATTCTTTTGCGAAATCATAAATTGTTTAACACTAGTCTCAAAATAAGAGGGCATCTTATTAAAATTTCCATTAGAGTTGTTGTAGGAATTACCATAATTATTAGAGGAATTACAAGGAAATGGCCTAGGATTAAAATTTCCTCTATACGCGTTGTTACCAAAATTGTTCCTACCAACAAAATTCACATCTATAGAATCATTATTATTCTCAATCAAAGTAGACAAAGGCATATCATTAGGATCAAAAGAAACACTCTTATTAGCAAACAATTTCGTAAGTTCATCCATCTTTCCACTTAAAACATTAATTTCTTCTATAGCATGAACCTTTTTACTAGTAGATCTTTCGGTGTGCCATTGAGAATAATTAACCATAATATTATCTAGGAGTTTAGTAGCTTATCCTAAAGTGATTTCCATAAAAGTGCCCCCCCCGCAGCCGAATCTAAAAGATTTCTAGAAGCAAAATTCAATCCAGCATAAAAAAATTGTATGATCATCCATAAGTTTAATCCATGAGTAGGGAAATTACGTATCATTAATTTCATCCTCTCCCAAGATTGTGCAACATGCTCATGATCAAGTTTCTTAAAATTCATAATATTATTTCTAAGAGAGATGATTGATACGTCTCCAACGTATCTATAATTTTTTATTGTTCCATGCTATATTATATTCTGTTTTGGACATTATTGGGATTTATTATACACTTTCATATTATTTTGGGGACTAACCTATTAACCACAGGCCCAACCCAGAATTGTTGTTTTTTTTGCCTATTTCAGAGTTTCGCAGAAAAAGAATATCAAACGGAGTCCAAACGGAATGAAACCTTCGGGAACGTGATTTTTGGAACGAACGTGATCTAGAGGACTTGGACCCTACGTCAAGAAAGCTAC
>NC_041386.1:543392608-543404738 GCF_002162155.2 Triticum dicoccoides | reverse complement strand
GCGCCCTCCACCCTCGTGGGGCCCATGTTGCTCCACCGACGTACTTCTTCCTCCTATATATACCTACGTGCCCCCAAACTTCCAGATACAGAGCCAAAAACCTAATTCCACCATCGCAACCTTCCGTACCCGTGAGATCCCATCTTGGGGCCTTTTATGGAGCTTCGCCGGAGGGGGCATCGATCATGGAGGGCTTCTACATCAACACCATAGCCTCTCCGATGATGTGTGAGTAGTTTACCTCAGACCTTCGGGTCATACTTATTAGCTAGATGGCTTCTTCTCTCTCTTTGGATCTCAATACAAAGTTCTCCATGATTGTCGTGGAGATCTATTTGATGTAATCTTCTTTTGCGGTGTGTTTGTTGAGACCGATGAATTGTTGATTTATGATCAAGTTTATCTATGAACAATATTTGAATCTTCTCTGAATTCTTTTATGTATGATTGGTTATCTTTGCAAGTCTCTTCGAATTATGAGTTTGGTTTGGCCTACTAGATTGATCTTTCTTGCAATGGGAGAAGTTCTTAGCTTTGGGTTCAATCTTGTGGTGTCCTTTCCCAGTGACACTAGGGGCAGCAAGGCACATATTGTATTGTTGCCATCGAGGATAACAAGATGGGGTTTATATCATATTGCATGAGTTTATCCCTCTAAATCATGTCATCTTACTTAAATCGTTACTCTGTTCCTTTGAACTTAATACTCTAGATGCATGCTGGATAGCGGTCGATGTGTGGAGTAATAGTAGTAGATGCAGGCAGGAGTCGGTCTACTTGTCTCGGACGTGATGCCTATATACATGATCATACCTAGATATTCTCATAACTATGCCCAGTTCTGTCAATTGCTCAACAGTAATTTGTTTACCCACCGTAATACGTATGCTCTCGAGAGAAGCCACTAGTGAAACCTATGGCCCGCGGGCCTACTTTACATCATATTAATCTCCCGTCAACAAGCTATTTCTGGCACTATTTATTTTTCTTTCTTTACTTTACATATTTATCATAAAAATACCAAAAATATTATCTTATCATATCTATCAGATCTCACTTTCGTAAGTGACCTTGGAGGGATTGACAACCCCTTTATTGCGTTGGTTGTGAGGATTTTATTTGTTTGTGTAGGTGCGAGGGACTCGTGCGTGGCCTCCTACTTGATTGATACCTTGGTTCTCAAAAACTGAGGGAAATGCTTACGCTGCTTTACTGCATCACCCTTTCCTCTTCAAGGGAAAACCAACACAGTGCTCAAGAGGTAGCAAGAAGGATTTCTGGCACCGTTGCCGGGGAGTCTACGCAAAAGTCAACATACCAAGTACCCATCACAAACCCTTATCTCCCGCATTACATTATTTGCCATTTGCCTCTCGTTTTCCTCTCCCCCACTTCACCCTTGCCGTTTTATTCACCCTCTTTTTTTCTGTTCGCCTCTTTTTCGCTTGCTTCTTGTTTGCTCGTGTGTTGGATCGCTTGCTTGTCACGATGGCTCAACATAATACCAAATTGTGTGACTTTACTAATACCAACAACAATGATTTCCTTAGCACTCCGATTGCTCCTCTTACCGATACTGAATCTTGTGAAATTAATGTTGCTTTGTTGAATCTTGTCATGAAAGATCAATTCGCCGGCCTTCCTAGTGAAGATGCCGCTACCCATCTAAATAGCTTCGTTGATTTGTGTGATATGCAAAAGAATAAAGATGTGGACAATGATATTGTTAAATTGAAGCAATTTCCTTTTTTCGCTTAGAGATCGTGCTAAAGCTTGGTTTTCGTCTTTGCCTAAAAATAGTATTGATTCTTGGAATAAGTGCAAAGATGCTTTTATCTCTAAGTATTTTCCTCCCGCTAAGATCATCTCTCTTAGAAATGATATCATGAATTTTAAGCAACTTGATCATGAACATGTTGCACAAGCTTGGGAGAGGATGAAATTAGTGATACATAATTGCCCTACACATGGTTTGAATTTGTGGATGATTATACAAAAAATTTATGCCGGATTGAATTTTGCTTCTAGAAATCTTCTAGATTCGGCCGCGGGAGGCACTTTTATGGAAATAACTTTAGGATAAGCTACTAAACTCCTAGATAATATTATGGTTAATTATTCTCAATGGCACACTGAAAGATCTACTAATAAGAAAGTGCATGCGATAGAAGAAATTAATGTTTTGAGTGGAAAGATGGATGAACTTATGAAATTATTTACTAATAAAAGTGTTTCTTATGATCCCAATGATATGCCTTTTTCTACTTTGATTGAGAATAATAATGAATCTATGGATGTGAATTTTGTTGGTAGTAATAATTTTGGTAACAAGGCGTATAGAGGAAACTTTAATCCTAGGCCGTACCATAGTAATTCCTCTAATAATTATGGTAATTCCTACAACAATTCTTATGGAAATTATAATAAGATGCCCTCTGATTTTGAATCTAATATTAAAGAATTTATTACTTCGCAAAAGAGTTTCAATGCTTTGATTGAAGAAAAATTGCTTAAGATTGATGAGTTGGCTAGGAACGTTGATAGAATTTGTCTTGATGTTGATTCTTTGAAACTTAGATCTATTCCACCTAAGCATGATATCAATGAGTCTCTCAAAGCCATGAGAATTTCCATTGATGAGTGCAAGGAAAGAACCGCTAGGATGCGTGCTAAGAAAGATTGCTTTATAAAAGCGTGTTCTTCTAGTTTTCATGATAATAAAGATGAAGATCTAAAAGTTATTGATGTGTCTCCCATTAAATCTTTGTTTTGCAATATGAATCTTGATAATGATGGGGCTGAAGATGAGCTACCTTTACCTAGAAGGCGTTCCAAAAATTCGGAGTCTTTAGATCTTGAAGCTAAAATTGTTAGAAGTGGGATTGAAGAGGTTAAAACCTTAAATATCAATGAACCCACTATTTTGGATTTCAAGGAATTTAATTATGATAATTGCTCTTTGATATATTATATTTCCTTGTTGCAATCCGTGCTAAATTCTCCTCATGCTTATAGTCCAAATAAAGCTTTTACTAAACATATCATTGATGCTTTGATGCGATCTTATGAAGAAAAACTTGAGTTGGAAGGTTCTATCCATAGAAAACTTTATGATGAGTGGGAACCTACAATAAAAATTAAAATTAAAGATCATGAGTGCTATTCTTTGTGTGATTTGGGTGCTAGTGTTTCCATGATTCCAAAAACTTTGTGTGATTTGCTAGGTCTCCGTGATTTTGATGATTGTTCTTTAAACTTGCACCTTGCGGATTCCACTATTAAGAAACCTATGGGAAGAATTAATGATGTTCTTATTGTTGCAAATAGGAACTATGTGCCCATAGATTTCATTGTTCTTGATATAGATTGCAATCCTTCATGTCCTATTATTCTTGGTAGATCTTTCCTTAGAACAATTGGTGCAATTATTGATATGAAGGAAGGGAATATTAGATTCCAATTTCCGTTATCGAAAGGCATGGAAGACTTCCATAGAAAGAAAATTAAACTACCATATGAATCTATTATGGGAGCCACTTATGGATTACCTACCAAAGATGACAATACCTAGAGCTATCTTCGCTTTTATGCCTAGCTAGGGGCGTTAAACGATAACGCTTGTTGGGAGGCAACACAATTTTATTTTTGTTCCTTGCTTTTTGATCCTGTTTAGTAATAAATAATTTATCTAGCCTCTGTTTTGGTTGTGTTTTTTGTGCTTAATTAGTGTTTGTGCCAAGTAGAACCGTTGGGAAGACTTGGGGAAAGTCTTTTTGATCTTGCTGTAGAAAACAGAAACTTTAGCGCTCACGAGAATCACTGCCATTTTTATTTGGAAGGTGATATTTAGTTAAATCTTTTTGAATATGATTAATATAAAAATTCCTCACTTCCAGAAATTTATTTTATAATTTTTGGGGTTCCAGAACTTGCGTTAGCTACAGATTACTACAGACTGTTCTGTTTTTGACAGATTCTGTTTTTCGTGTGTTGTTTGCTTATTTTGATGAATTTGTGGCTAGTAAAAGAGTTTATAAACCATAGAGAAGTTGGAATACAGTACGTTTAACACCAACGTAAATAAAGAATGAGTTCATTACAGTACCTTGAAGTGGTATTTTGTTTTCTTTGGCTAACGGAGCTCACGAGATTTTCTATTTTGAGTTTTGTGTTGTGAAGTTTTCTAGTTTTGGGTAAAAGATTTGATGGATTATGGAACAAGGAGTGGCAAGATCCTAAGCTTGGGGATGCCCATGGAACCCCAAGATAATCTAAGGACACCTAAAAGCCAAAGCTTGGGGATGCCCCGGAATGCATCCCCTCTTTTCGTCTACTTCCATCGGTAACTTTACTTGGAGCTATATTTTTATTCACCACATGATATGTGTTTTGCTTGGAGCGTCTTGTATTATTCGAGTCTTTATTTTTTAGTTTGCCACAATCATCCTTGATGTAAACACCTTTTGAGAGAAACACACATGATTCGGAAATTGTTAAAATACTCTATGCGCTTCACTTATATCTTTTGAGTTATATAGTTTTTGCTCTAGTGATTCACTTATATCTTTTAGAGCACGGTGGTGGATTTGTTTTATAGAAACTATTGTTCTCTCATGGTTCACTAAGATTATTATGATATTCCTACAAAACAGCGTGGTAATTTGCTTTAATTATGTTAGGCATTCAAGATTAGTAATTTTTTTTCTTATGAGTGTGTTGAATACTATGAGGAGTTTGATACTAGATAATTGTTTTGAGATATGAAGATGGTGATATTGGAGTAATGCTAGTTGAGTAGTTTTGAATTTTAGAAATACTTGTGTTAAAGTTTGTGATTCCCGTAGCATGCACGTATGGTGAACTGTTATGTGATGAAGCCGGAGCATGATTTATTTATTGATTGTCTTCCTTATGAGTGGCGGTCGGGGACGAGCGATGGTCTTTTCCTACCAATATATCCCCCTAGGAGCATGCGTGTAATACTTTGCTTTGATAACTTGTGGATTTTTGCAATAAGTATATGAGTTCTTTAGGACTAATATTGAGTCCATGGATCATACACACTTTCTTCCTCCCACCATTGCTAGCCTCTCTAATACCGCGCACTTTTCGCCGGTATCATACACCCACCATATACCTTCCTCAAAACGGCCACCATACCTACCTATCATGGCATTTCCATAGCCATTCCGAGATATACTGCCATGCAACTTACCACTGTTCCGTTAATTATGACACGATCCATCATTGTCATATTGCTTGCATGATCATGTAGTTGACATTGTATTTGTGGCAAAGCCACCGTTCATAATTCTTTCATACATGTCACTCTTGATTCATTGGATATCCCGGTACACCACCGGAGGCATTCACATAGAGTCATATTTTGTTCTAAGTATTGAGTTGTAATTGTTGAGTTGTAAGTAAATATAAAAGTGTGATGATCATCATTTTTAGAGCATTGTACCAAGTGAGGAAAGGATGATGGAGACTATGATTCCCCCACAAGTTGGGATGAGACTCCGGACTAAATAAAAAAAATATGAGAGAAAAAGAGAGAAGGGACAATGCTAGTATCCTTTTACCCCACTTGTGCTTCAAAGTAGCACCATGATCTTCATGATAGAGAGTCTCCTATGATATCACTTTCATATACTAGTGGGAATTTTCATTATAGAACTTGGCTTGTATATTCCAATGATGGGCTTCCTCAAATGCCCTAGGTCTTCGTGAGCAAGCGACTTGGATGCACACCCACTTAGTTCCTTTTGTTGAGCTTTCATATACTTATAGCTCTAGTGCATCCGTTGCATGGCAATCCCTACTCACTCACATTGATATATATTAATGGGCATCTCCATAGCCCGTTGATACTCCTAGTTGATGTGATACTATCTTCTCCTTTTTTTGTCTTCTCCACAACCACCATTCTATTCCACATATAGTGCTATGTCCATGGCTCACACTCATGTATTGCGTGAAGATTGAAAAAGTTTGAGAACACCAAAAGTATGAAACAATTGCTTGGCTTGTCATCAGGGTTATGCATGATTTAAATACTTTGTGTGGTGAAGATAGAGCATAGCCAGACTATATGATTTTGTAGGGATAACTTTCTTTGGCCATGTTATTTTGAGAAGACATAATTGCTTAGTTAGTATGCTTGAAGTATTATTATTTTTAAGTCAAATTTAAACTTTTGTCTTGAATTTTCGGATCTGAATATTCATACCACAATTAAGAAGAACTACATTGAAATTATGCCTAATAGCATTCCGCATCAAAAATTCTGTTTTTATCATTTACCTACTCGAGGACGAGCAGGAATTAAGCTTGGGGATGCTTGATACGTCTCCAACGTATCTATAATTTTTTATTGCTCCATGCTATATTATCTTCTATTTTGGACATTATTGGGCTTTATTATTCACTTTTCTATTATTTTTGGGACTAACCTATTAACCGGAGGCCCAACCCAGAATTGTTGTTTTTTGCCTATTTCAGAGTTTCGCAAAAAAAGAATATCAAACGGAGTCCAAACGGAATGAAACCTTCAGGAACGTGATTTTTGGAACGAACAAGAGAATATTAAACTTTTGTCTTGAATCTTTCGTATCTGAATATTCATGCCACAATTAATAGAATTACATTGAAATTATGCCAAGTAGCATTCCACATCAAAAATTCTATTTTTATCATTTACCTACTCGAGGACGAGCAGGAATTAAGCTTGGGGATGCTTGATACGTCTCCAACGTATCTATAATTTTTGATTGTTCCATGCTATATTTTATTCTGTTTTGGACATTATTGGACTTTATTATACACTTTTATATTATTTTTGGGACTAACCTATTAACCAGAGGCGCAGCCCAGAATTGCTGTTTTTTGCCTATTTCAGAGTTTTGCAAAAAAAGAATATCAAACAGAGCCCAAACGGAATGAAACCTTCGGGAACATGATTTTTGGAACGAACGTGATCCAGAGGACTTGGACCCTACATCAACAAAGCTACCAGGAAGGCACGATGTAGGGGGCGCGCCTACCCCCCCTGCCCAGGCGTGCCCTCCACCCTCGTGGGGCCCACATTGCTCCACCGACGTACTTCTTCCTCCTATATATACCTACGTACCCCCAAACTACCAGATACGGAGCCAAAAACCTATTTCCACCACCGCAACCTTCTGTACCCATGAGATCCCATCTTGGGGCCTTTTCCGGAGCTCCGCCGGAGGGGGCATCGATCACGGAGGGCTTCTACATCAATACCATAGCCTCTCCGATGATGTGTGAGTAGTTTACCTCAGACCTTTGGGTCCACAGTTATTAGCTAGATGGCTTCTTCTCTCTCTTTGGATCTCAATACAAAGTTCTCCATGATTCTCGTGGAGATCTATTCGATGTAATCTTCTTTTGCGGTGTGTTTGTTGAGACCGATGAATTGTGGGTTTATGATCAAGTTTATCTATGAAAAGTATTTGAATCTTCTCTGAATTCTTTTATGTATGATTGGTTATCTTTGCAAGTCTCTTCAAATTATCATTTTGGTTTGGCCTACTAGATTGATCTTTCTTGCAATGGGAGAAGTGCTTAGCATTGGGTTCAATCTTGCGGTGTCCTTTCCTAGTGACAGTAGGGGCAGCAAGGCACGTATTGTATTGTTGCCATCGAGGATAACAAGATGGGGTTTATATCATATTGCATGAGTTTATCCCTCTACATCATGTCATCTTACTTAAAGCGTTACTTTGTGCCTTTGAACTTAATACTCTAGATGCATGCTGGATAGTGGTCGATGTGTGGAGTAATAATAGTAGATGCAGGCAGGAGTCGGTCTACTTGTCTCGGACGTGATGCCTATATACATGATCATACCTAGATATTCTCATAACTATGGTCAATTCTGTCAATTACTCAATAGTAATTTGTTTACCCACCGTAATACTTATGCTCCGAGAGAAGCCACTAGTGAAACCTATGGCCTGCGGGTCTATTTTCCATCATATTAATCTCCCATCAACAAGCTATTTCTAGCACTATTTATTTTGATTTCTTTACTTTGCATCTTTGTCATAAAAATACCAAAAATATTATCTTATAGTATCTATCAGATCTCACTTTCGTAAGTGACCGTGAAGGGATTGACAACCCCTTTATTGCGTTGGTTGCGAGGATTTTATTTGTTTGTGTAGGTGCGAGGGATTCGTGCATGGCCTCCTACTGGGTTGATACCTTGGTTCTCAAAAACTGAGGGAAATACTTATGCTGCTTTACTGCATCACCCTTTCCTCTTCAAGGGAAAACCAACGCAGTGCTCAAGAGGTAGCAATGATCTTAGCGGGAGGAAAATACTTAGAGATAAAAGCATCTTTGCACTTATTCCATGAATCAATACTATTTTTAGGCAAAGACGAAAACCAAATTTTAGCACGATCTCTAAGTGAAAATGGAAATAGCTTCAACTTAACAATATCATTATCCACATCTTTCTTCTTTTGCATATCACACAAATTAACAAAGCTGTTTAGATGGGTAGCGACATCTTCACTAGGAAGGCCAGAAAACGGATCTTCATAACAAGGTTCAGCAAAGCAGTATTAATTTCACAAGATTCAACATCGGTAAGAGGAGCAATCGGGGTGCTAAGAAAATCATTGTTGTTGGTATTGGAAAAATCACACAATTTAGTATTGTCTTGAGCCATCGTGACAAACAATCCAACACACAAGCACACAAGAAGCAAGCCAAAAGAGGCGAACGGGAAAAAGGCGATCATCGGTATATCCTGCAGTGGGTAACTCCCTTCCAATCCTGCGGAGCCAATCATCTGCTACTATAGGCTCGGTGCTACTAGAAAACATCGGCGGCTGCAACCTCAGAAAACGGGCTAAGTTGTCAACTGGTGGTGGTGGTGGTGGTGGTGGGTTGTTGTTATTGTTGTTGCCTTGGTTCTGAACTAACAACTACATCAGGGTATTCTGTTGCTGGATCAACTGAGTGAGCTCCGGTGGGAAAGCAAATCCGGGGTCACGTCTCAGAGGCATCTGATGGGTTTTAGAGGGGAGAGAATTAGAATAGAATGAGGTCTAATGAGAAAGCACTACCCATATGCACATGAGACAAACACAAACATTTCACTCAATCAAGCAAGCAAGGCATACAATCGGTCTAGAACTATCGCAAAAGTGCTCGGACTACAATATTTACATGGTGGAATACTACTACTGATGTGGTGGTCTACTAAAAATATTCCTCGGTTGAAGACTCCATGATATCTGCTCCAGCTTCGTCTTCAAAGTCATCATCGCTAAGGTCGGAGTCAGTGTCATCAATGATGATGTAGTCCTTCGGGCAAATCTCCTTGGGTTCTTCATCTTCTTTTAATGGTGCGGGGTCTCCCAGGAATACTCCTAGCTTCCTTTCTAGATCGTCGTTCTTCTCCACTAGTATGACGATTTCCTCCTCATAATCTTCATGTGTAGCCTTAAGTTCTTCCTCCAGTTCCGTGATCCCTGTCATCGCGTTCTTCAGGTCTATCATGCCTGCGCACATCTGATTCTCCTAGCGTCGAATATGCTGGTTTAGTTCCTGGATGAAAGCTGCAATTGATCTATCCTTCCTGGTGCTAATCATCTCCCCTTGCTCATCTCGGCGCCCACAGATCTGGTAGATAGTATCTTTAAGCTCCTTTTGGTAAACTTCTCCAATGTGTCCCATGGTGATGTGAGCTGCCATACTCTTGCCTAGACTCCAGGTTGGTGCATCAAAGAAAAACTCTTTGGGTAAAGTGGCATGAAGGTTCTTCCTGGAACTTGAACTTGAATCATCCATCGCTCCTCTTCTGGTAAAGTGGCGTTGTAAGTCCCGGTGAAGCTTGGTATTCCAATGTTGAAGTACCTAGTGACTTCCTTCAAGTGTCGTCCAAAAGGTGCTTCTTCATCCGGTTGTGCAAACTTGTTCCTTGCATCCGCCATCCTAAAGAGTGGAAAATGGAGAGGAGTCAAAAATGAGAAGAGAATAGTGATCTATGGCTTTTAGCTTAGTGGTCGTGTTCTACACTCAGCGTGTGCTCTGATACCATCTGGTAGCGACCCAACCTCAAATGGTCAAGTCTCTGTGCTTTAGTGTCATCCCTGGATCGGTAATGCTGACACACACAGTACTCGAGGCTTTATAACAGAGTAGCAGTCACACACTTATTACATCGGATGTCTCAAAAGAGAACTTATTACAATAAATATGGCTTAAGGCCATCTAATACGATAACATCGGAAGGCTTGGAAGATAAGGTGAGTCCATCAACTCCAACGGCATAGCTGAGCTGCACGACAACGACCTAACGAACCTTACTCCTCGTCTGAAAAGTCTGCAACATAATACGTTGCAGCCCGAAATCGGGTCAGCACATGGAATATGCTGGCAAAGTAACACAATAGAGCAAGAACAGAATAATGCTATCACTACATGCATATTTGGCTAGTGGAAAGCTCTATGGTTACAGTTTTGCGGAAATCCAATTTTTCCCTACAACAAAGGAATAGATTTTAATTTAACTATCATGGTAGTTGAAACATCATTGAGAAGGTTCCTCCAACTCAATCCCAATTAAATTAATTATCAACCCGACAATATTAATTTAGAGTGATGAGATACTTAAGATACTCCAAGTACTAGATACTCAAGATGTCCATAATCGGGGACACGGCTAACCATGATTAGTTTGTACACTCTGCAGAGGTTTGCCCACTTTTCCCCACAAGACTCGATCTCCTCCGTTGGATTTTTCTCACTACATGGTGTTTGAGAAACAGATGACCGAGACACAGTCTTTCAGGAACATTAACTCTCTACTCCGGGCAGACCATACCAAACCTACAACCCACTACTTGCTGATCCACCTCTTCAAGAGCTCCACGTAACTTACTCAACTATGCTAGAGCCCATAATAGTTTGCGGCTACACACAGAAGTTTCTAGCATGAATCATCTCAGTTCCCTTTGAGCCTGGGTGGCAGTCCATAGGAAGATCACACGGGTACTCCGGGATTTCCAAAAAATACAGGCAACACTAGGTACTCCAGGTGCCTCAATCCACCCAGATGTGTATTTAAGTTGCCACCTTAAGTTGAAACATTAATTAACAATCTCACATCTGTCATGGAATTCACTCACCCAAACCACGTCTATGAGCATAGCATAGCAATATAAGCAACGTGTAGAAGTAACTCCCAAGGGTTTGAATGTAACATGGCAATAGGTTCTACCTCATCAACTACTTCCCAACCCACAAGTTAATAACATCCTAATCATGCAGTGTTTGAGGATTGGAACTAATGCATAAAAACTGGGTGATAAAGGGGTATGATCAAAGTGTTACTTGCCTTGCTGACGATCCGCGAAACCTAGGGACTCCAAATTACACGCATCACACTCCGGGAATTCTATCGCAAACAAACAATAGCATACATAAGCAATCAAGCAAAGAGACACGTGTAAAACTCAAATAAGAGGATCTAACCAGAAAGTTCAACTTAAGAACTCCGGTTTGCAAAAGGAATCAAATCAAACGGAGCAACGAAACTCAAATAGTGAAAGAAACAAGATCCGTTTACTAATCTGGACCTAGGTCAAATTTTACAGTAGCAAAAGATTGTTCAAGTTGGTTAAACGGAAAGAGGGTCTCGAGACGAAGATCTAGGCGCTTGAATCACCTGATTCCAATAAACGAGCAAAAAGATAAACTAGAACGAAAATCGGATAAAAAATCACGATTAGAAATATCCACAGAAAAATCCGATTAAAGAAAACTAACGAACAGGCTAACGAACGAGCGTTCGTTGTCTGTAACTAACGAGAGAAAACCGTTCGTTAAAACGAACATACGAACGAACGTCCACTAAAAAGAAAAACCGGCGAACCAAAAAAAACGAACTAGGGTTTTCTTTAAAAAACTGGATCCGTTTTCTTAAAAAAAACCAGGCGCAACGGCTACCTCGTCGGTCCGGCGAGACACGACGGGGTGAGGCGGCGGCAGCGGCGAGGCGGCATGGCGGGGCTGCGATAGGGCGGCTCGGCACGTCAGCGGGCGGCGGTCGCTGCGGGCGGGGCGGGGTGGTGGTGGCGGTGGGGGG
>NC_041386.1:543391165-543391798 GCF_002162155.2 Triticum dicoccoides | reverse complement strand
TGTGTGCACTTTTTTTTAATTAATTCTGCCGAAACTAAAAAAATCCTAAAAAATAAAATAAAAATCTAAAAATGCCAAAACAAAATTTCACCATCTAAATGAAATATTTAGAACAAGATGAACATTTTCTTGGCCCTAAAATGCAATTTTGAAAACGTGGAGGGGAGTGACTTGGGGAGGAGGCAAGGGGCAGCGGGGAGGGGAGTCTGGCTCGGACTCCTCGAGTCGGCGGCGGCGCGGCGCGGCCGGTCTCCTGGAAGGAGATGGCGTGCGGGCAGGTGGGCCGGCGGCTGGGCTTCGGCCCAGTTAGCCTGTGCGTACTTTTTTTAATTAATTCCGCCGAAACTAAAAAAATCCTAAAAATAAAATAAAAATCTAAAAATGCCAAAACAAATTTTCACCATCTAAATGAAATATTTAGAACAAGATGAACATTTTCTTGGCCCTAAAATGCAATTTTGAAAATCGACGAACCGAAAAAAATGAACTAGGGTTTTCTTTTAAAAAACCCGGATCTGTTTTCTTAAAAAAACCGATGCAACGGCTACCTCGTCGGTCCGGGAGACATGGCGGCGACGGCGGGGCGAGGTGCGGCAGCGACGAGGCGGCGCGGCGGGGCTGCGGCAGGGCGGC
>NC_041386.1:543385018-543391066 GCF_002162155.2 Triticum dicoccoides | reverse complement strand
GGCGGCGGCTGCGGCTGCGGGCGGGGCGAGGCGGCGGTGGCGGGTGGTGGTGGCGGTGGGAGGGGGCTGGTATTTAAGAGGGGGTGACTTGGGGAGGAGGCAAGGGGCGGCGGGGAGGGGAGTCTGGCTTGGACTCCTCGAGTCGGCGGCGGCGCGGCGCGGCCGGTCTCCTGGAAGGAGATGGCGTGCGGGGAGGTGGGCCGGCGGCTGGGCTTCGGCCCAGTTAGCCTGTGCGCACTTTTTTTAATTAATTCCGCCGAAACTAAAAAAATCCTAAAAAATAAAATAAAAATCCAAAAATGCCAAAACAAATTTTCACCATCTAAATGAAATATTTAGAACAAGATGAACATTTTCTTGGCCCTAAAATGCAATTTTGAAAACGTGCAATTTTTTAATGCAAACAAAATTGCAATAAAATCCAAATAAAAACAAATAATTGATTTTAATATTTTTCCTCCCATATTTCATTTATTTTGGAGAAGTCATATTATCTCTTCTCATATATTTTATTATGAAATATTTTCGGAGAGAAAAATAATTAAAACCAAAATTCTCGTTTCAAAATTTGATAAAATCAAATTTGAAAACCGGGGAAATCCCTAACTCTCTCCGAAGGTCCTTGAGTTGCTTAGGATTTCGAGAATCGCGAGACGAAATGCAATAAAATATGATATGCAAGAATGATCTATGTATAACATTCCAAATTGAAAATTTGGGATGTTACACGTTCGCTTTACCTAGAACATGTATGAAACTAGAAGTACTTTGTAGGTGTTTCTGGATAGGTTTGCAAGATAATAAAGAGCGCGTAAATAAAAAGTAGGGGCTATTTAGATGAAGACACAACTAAGTTAGTTTTAGTAGAGAGCTTTTGTCACGGGAAAGTTATTTGTCCCTAGGCAATCGATAACTAGACCGGTAAGCATTATTGCAATTTTATTTGAGGGAGAGACATAAGCTAACATACTTTCTCTTCTTGGATCATATGCACTTATGATTGGAACTCTAGCAAGCATCCGCAACTACTAAAGATCATTAAGGTAAAACCCAACCATAGCATTAAAGCATCAAGTCCTCTTTACTCCCATACGCAAGAAACCTACTTACTCCGTTACTCGGGTCTGTGCTTCTGTCACTCACGCCACCCACCATAAGCAAATCATGAACATATTGCAGACCCTACAGCGGGGATCCCTCACACTTACGCGACATGGAGAGCACCATAGGATAGCACCAATAATAAAACATGCAACTCAAACCAATCATGATCATAAATTAACCCATAGGACAAAACGGATCTACTCAAACATCATAGGATAACCATACATCATTGGGAAATAATATATAACATTGAGCACCATGTTTAAGTAGATATTACAGCGGGTAAAGGAGGGGTTACACCACTGCATAGAGGGGGGAAGAGTTGGTGATGAGGACGGTGAAGTTGTTGGTGTAGATTGCGATGATGATGATGGCCCCGGCGGCGTTCCGGCGCCACCGGGAGAGAGGGGGAGAGAACCCCCTTCTTCTTCTTCTTCCTTGACCTTCCCCTAGATTGGAGAAGGGTTTCCCCTCTGGTCGACGGCCTCCATGGCACGGGAGGGGCGAGAGCCCCTCCGAGATTGGATATGTCTCTCTGTCTCTCCCTGTTTCTGCCCTCTCACCGTTTCTTAAATTCCCGGAGATCCTTCACTCCGATTGGGCTGAAATTTAGACACAATTTTTATCTAGATATTAGCTTTCTTGCGGCAAAAGAAGGGAACCAACCGCCTTATGGGGTTGCCACAAGGGCCCAGGGCGCACCTGATCCCCTGGGGCGCGCCCCCTACCTCGTGGCCCCCTCGGGCATCGTCTCGCGTTGATTCCACTTCCCAAAATTCACATGTGTTCCAAAAAAAATCTTTGTCAGTTGCTATCTCATTTGGACTCCGTTTGATATGGATTTTTCGCAAGACAAAAAACATTTAGCAAACAGGAACTGGCACTAGGCACTGGATCAATATGTTAGTCCCCAAAATGGTATAAAAAGTTCCAAAAGTATAAGAAAGTTGTATAATATTGGCATGGAACAATCAAAAATTATAGATACGACGAAGACATATCAGCATCCCCAAGCTTAATTCCTGCTCGTCCTCGAGTAGGTAAATGATAAAAAAGATAATTTTTGATGTGGAATGCTACCTAGCATAATCTTGATCATGTAATCTAATCATGGCATGAATATTAAGACACGAGTGATTAAAAGTAATAGTCTATCATTTGACATTAAGATAATAATACTTCAAGCATACTAATAAATCAATCATGTCTTTTCAAAATAACATGGCCAAAGAAAGTTATCCCCACAAAATCATATAGTCTGGCTATGCTCCATCTTCACCACACAAAATATTCAAATCATGCACAACCCCGATGACAAGCCAAGCAATTGTTTCAAACTTTTGACGTTCTCAAACCTTTTCAACTTTCACACAATACATGAGCATGAGCCATGGACATAGCACTATGGGTGGAATAGAATATGATGATGGAGGTTGTGTGGAGAAGACAAAAAGGAACAAAGTCTCACATCGACGCGGCTAATTAATGGGCTATGGAGATGCCCATCAATTGATGTCAATGTAAGGAGTAGGGATTACCATGCAACAGATGCCCTAGAGCTATAAGTGTATGAAAGCTCAAACTGAAACTAAGTGGGTGTGCATCCAACTTGCTTGCTCATGAAGACCTCGGGCATTTGAGGAAGCCCATCATCGAAATATACAAGACAAGTTCTATAATGAAAAATTCCCACTAGTATATGAAAGTGATAACTCAAGAGACTCTCTATATGAAGAACATGGTGCTACTCTGAAGCACAAGTGTGGTAAAAGGATAGTAACATTGCCCCTTCTCTCTTTTTCTCTCTTATTTGTTTTGTTTTGTTTTTTTGGTGGGCCTCTTTAGCCTTTTATTTATTTGGGCTTCTTTGGTCTCTTTTATTTTGATAACCTCACTTGGGACAATGTTCTAATAATGATGATCATCACACTTTTATTTACTTACAACTCAATACTAGAACAAAGACATGACTCTATATGAATGCCTCCGGCGGTGTACCGGGATGTGCAATGATCTAGCGTAGCAAAGATATCAAAAAATGGACAAGCCATGAAAATATCATGCTAGCTATCTTACGATCATGCAAAGCAATAAGACAATGAATGCTCAAGTCATGTATATGATGATGATGGAATTTGCATGGCAATATATCTCGGAATGGCTATGGAAATGCCATAATAGGTAGGTATGGTGGCTGTTTTGAGGAAGATATAAGGAGGCGTATGTGTGATAGAGCATATCGTATCACGGGGTTTGGATGCACCGGTGAAGTTTGCAACAACGTGAGAAAGGGCAATGCACGGTACCGAAGAGGCTAGAAATGATGGAAGGGTGAGAGTGCTTATAATCCATGGACTCAACATTAGTCATAAAGAACTCACATACTTATTGCAAAAGTCTATTAGCTATCGAAACAAAGTACTACGCGCATGCTCCTAGGGGGTAGATTTGTAGGAAAATACCATCTCTCGTCCCCGACCGACACTCATAAGGAAGAAAATCAATAAATAAATCATGCTCCGACTTCATCACATAACGGTTCACCATACGTGCATGCTACGGGAATCACAAACTTCAACACAAGTATTTCTACAATCCACAACTACCCACTAGCATTACTCTAATACCACCATCTTTATATCACGAAACTATTGCAAGGAATCAAACATATCATATTCAGTGATCTACAAGTTTTATGTACGATTTTATGACTAACCATGTGAATGACCAGTTCCTGTCATCTCTGTAAATAGATATAAGTGAAGCAAGAGAGTTTAATTCTTTCTACAAAAGATATGCCCACGCTCTAACAAATATAAGTGAAGCAAAAGAGCATTCCACAAATGGCCGTTTTCTATGTGTAGGGAAACAGGCAATCCAAACTTCAAATGATATAAGTGAAGCACATGAAGCATTCTATAAAGCCATACTCAAAAGATATAAGTGAAGTGCAATGAGCATTCTATAAATCAACCAAGGACTATCTCATACTAGCATGGTGCATAAAAGAAAAGTGAAAACTAAATGCAAAAGATGCTCCAAGATTTGCACATATCGCATGAACGAAACGAATCCGAAAACATACCGATATTTGTTGATGAAAGATGGGATGCCTTACGGGACATCCCCAAGCTTAGACGCTTGAGTCTCCTTGAATATTTACTTGGGGTGCCTTGGGAATCCCCAAGCTTGAGCTCTTGCCTCTCCTCCTTCTACTCACATCGAGAGCTCCTCGATCTTCAAACACTTCATCCACACAAAACTCAACACAAAGCTCGGTAAGATCCGTTAGTATAATAAAGCAAATCACTACTCTAAGTACTATTGCAAACCAATTCATATTTTGTTTTTTCATTGTAGCTAATGTAATATAACTTTTCCATGGCTTAATCCAATGATAGAAATCGATAGTTTCATCAAAACAAGCAAACTATGCATCAGAAACAGAATCTGTCTTAAACAGGACAGTCTGTAGTAATATGAACATTAACCATACTTATATTACTCCAGAAATTCTAAAAAACTTAGGAAAAATAAAAAATTTGTATAGAAAGACAGAGCAAAAGTTTCAGATTCGTTTGACGTTCCAGTAAAAAATGTAAAATCGCTCACTACAGCCAAAGTTTCTTTCTTGCACCGCACAAACCAACAAGCAATGTAAACATCCTAAAGGTGAATCTTGGCACATTATTTTTATTTTTAAACTTTATAAAATCACACAACAGAAATAAATGACTCTCTAAAACTTCCGGGTTGTCTCCCTGGCAGCGCTTTCTTTAAAGCCATTAAGCTAGGCATATAGTGCTCAAGTAATGGATCCACCCAGATCCCAAGGTATATCAAAGCCAATTTTAATTAACAATGATTTGTGATTTAGTAGTGAGCACAAAGTAACATATATCAAGCAATTACGAAGTCTAACTCTCTTCCTATGCATCGGCATGTAATATAAGAACGATTCATGCACACATAGTAAAGGCCAATGCATAGTATGAATAGTTTCTTGCAATTTTATCGTGTTGGAAGCATGGAGAGGCGGAGATGTAGTTCCTCTCTCATAATAATTGCAAGTAGGAGCAGCAAGCACATGCATATTATATCTATCAAAATCATCATGTGAAGTAGTGAAACGCAACCCATCAATATAATCCTTAATAAGGGTAAACTTCTCCAATATAGTGTAGTCGGGAGAATTCAAAAAGATAATAGGACTATCATGCGTGGCTGCAATAGCAACAATTTCATGTTTAACATAAGGAACTATAGCAAGTTCATCTCCATAAGCATAATTCATATTGGCATCTTGCCCACAAGCATAGTGTAACATCCCAAATTTTCAATTTGGAAAGTTATACACTAGATCATCATTGCATATCATATTTATTGCATTTTGGTTGATCCTAGAAATTTTTCGCAACTCAAGGACCCTCGGAGAGAGTTGGGGATTTCGTTATTTTCATATTTGAGTTGTCTCAAATTTTGAAAATAGGATCATTTGATTTTATTTATTTTATCTTCAATTATTTCTATTACAAAAATATGAGAGAGGAAATAAAATGACTTTCCCAAAATAAAGAAATATCGAGGATTTAATAAAAAAATCAAATAAGATTTTATTTGGTTTTATTTGCTATTTTATTTGAATTTAGGAAAAATTCGCGTTTTTCAAAATTGCATTTAGGCCCCAAATAAATGTTCATCATGTGCGGCTTGATTTTAGAAGCCGGGGAAATTTTATTTCGGGAATTTTGGAGTCCATTTAGTACTCCTTTTGTTTTTTTTTCGAGCGTAAGTTTAAAAAAAACGTCTGAACCGACCTACGGGCCGTGCTAGGCCCGGACCCCCCCGGACACAGCCTTTATAAGCCGCCGGCCCATCTCGGGCCGAAACCCTAGCCGCCCGCCTCGAACCCCATGCCCGCCGCCGCGCCTGACGCCGCCGCCC
>NC_041386.1:543355225-543384423 GCF_002162155.2 Triticum dicoccoides | reverse complement strand
GTTGGACCCCGCCACTGCTGACGCCGCCGCCTCGCCAGAGCCTCCGCCGCCGTCCCGCCGCCCGAGGTTTACCTCGATCCCACCGCCGGTTTTCCCAGAAAAACCGTTCGGTTTTCGTCGGTTTTTTTGTTTCGTTTTTTTAGATCGGCTTTTTTCCGGTTTAGGATAATTAGCGAGCATTCGCTCGTTCATTCGTTTTAACGAACGCGTTCTTCGTTTAGATTCAGTTAACGAACATTCGTTCATTAAACTGTTCGTCGTTTTTCTTTTTCTCAGATTAAATCCGCGATTTTCTGATCGCGATTTCTGATCCGATTTTCGTTTTAGTTTATCTTTTCGCTCGTTTATCGGAATCAGGCGATTCAAGCACCTGGAGTTTCGTCTCGAAACCCTCTTTCCGTTTAACCAACCCTAAACAATTTTTTGCTTTTGTAAAAATTGCCTTAGATCCAGAATAGTAAACGAAGCCTGTTTCTTTTGCCGTTTGTCTTTCGTTGCTTCGTTCGATTCGATTCTTTTTGCCAACCGGAGTTCTTAAGTTGAACTTTCTGGTTAAATCTCTTATTTGAGTTTTACCTGTGCATTAGTTGAGTACTTATTGTGTGCTTGTTTGTTTGCGATAGAGTACCCGGAGTGCACCGCTTGTTACTTCGAATCGCTAGGTTTCCCGGATCATCAGCAAGGCAAGTAACACTTTGATCATACCTCATACTACCCAGTTTTATTGCATTAGATCAATCCTTACACATTGCATGATTAGGATCTAATTAAATTGTGGGTTTGGGAAGTAGTTGAGGTAGTACCTATTACCTGCCTAATTATCAAACCTTTGGGAGTTACTTCTACGTTTGCTTATTATTGCTATGCTATGCTAGTAGACGTGGATTGGGTGAGTGTATCCATGACAGATGTGAGCTTTGTTAATTAATGGTTTACTTAAGGTGGCAACCTAAACACACATTTGGGTGAATTGAGGCACCTGGGTATTCCAGGATTTCCTGTTTTCTTTTGGACCGCCACCCAGGCTCAAAGGGATCATGAGATTATTCATGCTAGAAACTTCCGTGTGCAGCCACAAGCTATTATGGGCTCTAGCATAGTTGACTAAGTCGTGCGGACTCTTACAGTGGTAGACTAGCAGATGTAGGGGATGTAGGTGGTACGGTCTACCCATCGTAAGGTGCTTGCGCTTCTGAAAGACTATGTCTCGGTCATCCGTTTCTCAAACACCATATAGTGCGAGAAACCAAATGAAGGCGATTGAGTCTTGTGGGGAAAAGTGCGCAAACCTCTGCAGAGTGTATAAACTAATCATGGTTAGCCGTGTCCCCGGTTATGGACATCTTGAGTATCTAGTACCTGGATTATCATGTGAATCTCAACATGTTACTCTAAATATTTATTTTGTTGGGTTTGTTTAATGATGATGTTTAATTGGGATTGAGAATGCTGTCAACCATTCTCAATGTTTAACAACCACCATAAAAGTTAAATAAATTTATTCCTTTGCAGTAGGGAAAAATTGGCTTTACGCAAAACTGTAACCATAGAGCTTTCCACCAGCCAAATATGCATATAGTATAGCTGTTTCATTCCATTATTCTCTATGTGTTACATTGCCAGCATATTCCATGTACTGACCCATTTTCGGGCTGCAACGTTAATGTTGCAGACTTTTCAGACGACGATTAAGGAGTTTTAGGTCGTGGTTCTATACTCAGTGATGCTAATGGAGTTGATGGACTCACTTATCTTCCAAGCCTTCCGCTGTTATCGTTATTAGATGGACTTAAGCCATTTTTATTGTAATAAGTTATCTTTGGAGACACTCGATGTAATAAGTGTGTGATTGCTACTCTGCTATAAATCCTTCAAGTGCTGTTTGGTGTCAGCATTACTGATCCAGGGATGACAGTAGAGCATAGAGATTGGACCGTTTGAGGTCTGGTCGCTACAAGATGGTATCAGAGCACACGCTGACTGTAGGACACGACTACTAAGCTAAAGACCTAGATCACTACTCACTCTCTTCTATTCTGACCTCTCATCTTTTCTACTCTTTTAGGATGGCGGATGCAAGGAACAAGTTCACTCAACCGGATGAAGATACACCCTTTGGACGTCACTTGAAGGAAGTCACTAGATACCTGCACATAGGAGTACCAAGCTTCACCGGAACCTACAACGCCACCTTACCTAAATCAAGTTCAAGTTCCAGGAAGGATGTTCATGCCAGTCACTGAGCCCATAGAGTTTTCTTTCGATGCACCCACCTGGAGTCTAGGAAAGAGCATGGCAGCTCACATCGCCATGGGACGCATTGGAGAAGTATACTGCAATGATCTCAAGGATACTATCTACCAGATTTGTGGGCACCGAAATGAGCACTGGGAGATGATCAGCACCAGAAATGATAGATCAATTGCAGCTTTGATACAGGAGTTAAACCAGCACATTCGACGTCAGGAGAACTAGATGTGCGCCGACATGATAGACCCGAAGAAGGCAAGGACAAGAATCAAGGAACTGGAGGAAGAACTCAAGGCTACACGTGAAGATTTTGAAGAAGAAATTGAAGTATTAGTGGAAAAGAATGACGATCTGATCAAGAAGATTGGAATATTCATGGGAGACCCTACATCGGTAGAAGAAGACGAAGAACCCAAGGAGATTCGCCCGGAAGACTACATCATCATCGACAACACCGACTCGGATCCAGATGATAGCGATGATGACTATCTTGATGAAGCTGGAGCAGATATCATGGAGTCTGCAACCGAAGAATATTTCTAGTAGACCACCCCAACAGTAGTAGTAGTCCACCATGTAAATATAGTAGCCCGAGCACTTTTGCGATAGTTAGATCGATTGTATTCCCTTGTTTGGTTGATTGAATGAAGTGAATTGTTTGCTTTTGCCTCATGTGCATATGGGTAGTGTTTTCTCTTTAGGCCCCCTCTATTCTTAAATCTCATCCTTTTCTAAACCCTCAGATGCCTCCGAGACGTGACCCCGGATTTACCTTCCCACCGGATCTCACTCAGTTGATCCAGCAGCAGAACACATTGATGCAGTTACTAGTCTAGAATCAGAACTAGGGGAACAACAACAAGAACAACCCACCACCACCACCTGTTGATCACTTAGCCCGTTTTCTTAGGCTGAATCCATCGGTGTTTTCCAGTAGCACCGAGCCGATAGTAGCAGATGATTGGCTCCACAAGACAGCTAGAGAGTTGACCACAGCAGGATGCACTGATGCGGAGAAGGTGAAGTTTGCCGCGCATCAGCTTGAAGGACCCGCAACATCATGGTGGGATAATTTCACAGCCACTTTCCCTGTCGATACTATCACATGGGACCAGTTTCAGCAGGCTTTTCGTACTGCCCTTGTTTCAGCAGGAGCTATGTCCATGAAGAAGCGAGAGTTTCGTAACTTGTGCCAAGGAGGACGGATAGTTGGCCAGTATGTGGAGGACTTTAGTAAGCTAGCACGTTATGCCCCAGATGTCGTTGCTACGGATGCAGCTAAGCAGGAGAAGTTTCTGGAAGGGCTGAATGATGAGTTGAGAATGTAGTTGATGGTAGCAACCTTCAAAAACTACCAGGAGTTGGTAGATCGTGCTCTTATGATTGAAGGGAAGCAACAGCAAATTGAGAATCGCAAGAGGAAGTACGCACAAGGAAAGTACAATTCAGGAGCTCAGTAGAAGCCACGATTTACCCCTAGGCTGGGAGGACATTTTTAGCATACCCATGGAGGAGGTAGTTTGCACAATCACAATGGCCCCAGGAATGGCAATGGGAATGGAGGAAGCAACGGCCAGAACCGCACCAACCCATCAACCCCAGCCAAGAAAGACCTGAGCCAAGTCACTTGCTTTAACTGCCAGAAGACCGGACATTATGCCAATGAATGTCTTGAATCCCAGAATGGAAATGGCAATGGAAGCTCTGGGAAGAAGCCGAACCCTTACAACAGGGGATAGGTGAACCACGTTAACGTGGAGGAGGTTGAAGAGCAGTCGGATGCAGTAATCGGTAAGTTTTTCGTTAAGTCATTTACTGCACTCGTTCTTTTCGATACTAGTGCATCGCATTCATACATATCAAGGGGATTTGTGGATAAGTATAAACTGCCAACCCAAGCCCTTAGGTCACCCATGTTAGTAACCTCGCCTGGAGCAGAACATATGGCTAGTCTATAGTGTGATCGGTTACCATTAAGGATTGGTAACTATGTTTTTCCCTCGGACCTAATCGTATTGGAATCCCAAGGATTGGATGTGATATTAGGCATGGATTGGTTATCAAATTATGAAGGGAATATTGAATGTGCCAGTAAGTCAATTTCACTTACCACCCCAGAAGGGAGAAGAATCAAGTATGTATCCAGACATGTGCCAAAGAGGACTCAAGTAAATTGTTTAACCGGAGTAGTGCAGGAGGAAGTACCAGTAGTGAAGGATTTCCCCAAAGTATTTCCAGAAGAGTTGCCAGGCATGCCACCGGATAGAGATATTGAGTTTTTGATTGAGCTTTTGCCAAGCATAGGGCCAATATCAAAGAGACCATATAGGATGCCTGCAAAGGATTTGGTGGAAATTAAGAAGCAGATTAAGGAGTTACTGGATAAAGGATATATTCGCCCAAGTTCATCGCCTTGGGGATCACCAGTACTTCTAGTGGAGAAGAAGGATGGATCGTTAAGGATGGTTGTCGATTATCGAGGATTGAATGAAGTAACCATAAAAAACAAGTACCCCTACCGATGATCAATGATCTGTTTGATCGATTGCAAGGAGCTAAGGTATTTTCCAAGATCGATCTGCGATCAGGATACCACCAGTTAAAGATTCGGGAACATGATATACCCAAGACGGCTTTTACCACCAGGTATGGGCTGTATGAGTATACCGTTATGTCATTTGGTCTGACTAACGCACCTGCATATTTTAATGAACATGATGAACAAGGTGTTTATGGAGTTCTTGGATAAGTTCGTCGTAGTGTTCATTGATGATATCCTGGTTTACTCAAAGAATGAAGAGGAGCATAAGGAGCATTTGCGTTTGGTTCTTGGAAAGCTCAGAGAACATCAATTATATGCCAAATTTAGCAAATGTGAGTTTTGGTTGAAGGAAGTTGGATTTCTTGGACACGTTATATCCGGAGAAGGTATAACAGTAGATCCCACTAAAGTTGATACCGTGACCAAGTGGGAAGCACCAACCACCGTGGGAGAGATCCAGAGTTTTCTTGGACTCGCAGGATACTACCGGAGGTTTATTGAGAATTTCTCAAAGATTGTGAAGCTTATGACTGAGTTGCTGAAGAAGGATACCAAGTTCATATGGACGGAGGAATGTGAGGCTAGTTTTCAGGAGTTGAAGAAACGTTTGGTTACCTCACCCGTATTGATTTTACCGGACCAGACCAAGGATTATGAGGTGTATTGCGACGCTTCACGATGAGGACTTGGAGCAGTGCTTATGCAGGAAGGCATAGTTGTTTCATATGCCTCACGATAGCTTAAGCCTCATGAGTTGAATTATGCCACGCATGATTTGGATTTAGCAGCCGTAGTGCATGCATTGAAGACTTGGAGACATTTTCTGATTGGAAACCATTGCGAGGTGTACACGGATCACAAGAGTTTGAAGTATATTTTCACGCAGAAGGAGTTGAACCTCAGACAAAGGAGATGGTTGGAGCTCATCAAGGATTATGATATGAAATTGCATTATCACCCCGGAAAGGCTAACGTAGTAGCTGACGCATTAAGCCGTAAGAGCCATGTCAACACCCTAATGATGGGAGATTTACCAGGGGAGTTAGCCAAAAATCTTCGAGAGCTATGTTTGGAAATAGTTCCAAGAGGCTATGTAGCAGCATTGGAGATTCAGTCTACTTTAATTGATAAGATCAGAGAAGCTCAAAGGACTGACAAGGAAATTGCTTCCATTAAGGAGAAAATGAACAAAGGAAAAGCTAAGGGATTTCGTGAGGATGAGCACGATACCTTATGGTTTGAAGACCGTGTCTATGTACCAAATGATCTGGAGATTAGGAAGCTAATTCTGCAAGAGGCCCATGACTCACCATACTCGATTCACCCAGGAAATACTAAGATGTATTTGGATATGAAGGATATTTCTGGTGGACCGGAATGAAGAAGGATATTGCAGAATATGTAGCAGTTTGTGATGTATGTCAGAGAGTGAAGGCAGAGCATCAGAAGCCAGCAGGATTGCTACAACCATTGCCGATACCCGAATGGAAGTGGGATAAGCTAGGCATGGATTTCATCACATGATTGCCCAGAACACGTTCAGGCTATGACTCGATATGGGTTGTAGTTGATCGTTTGACAAAGGTAGCTCATTTCATTCTAGTGAAGACTACCTATACCAGTGCAAAGTTGGCAAAGGTATACATGACCAGGATCGTATGTCTGCATGGAGTTCCAAGGAGCATTGTATCGGATAGAGGAACCCAGTTTACCTCAAAGTTCTAGAATCAGTTGCATGAGACTTAGGGAACCAGACTGGAGTTTAGCACAGCTTTCCACCCGCAGACAGATGGACAGACCGAGAGAGTAAATCAGATTTTGGAGGATATGCTAAGAGCTTGTGCGCTAGATTATGGATCTAGTTGGGATGAGAATTTGCCATATGCAGAGTTCTCTTACAATAACAGCTATCAATCCAGTTTGAAGATGGCCCCTTTCGAAGCCTTGTATGGAAGGAGCTGCAGGACCCCATTGTCCTGGGATGAAGTTGGAGATCGCCAGTTGTTTGGACCGGATCTGATAAAGGAGTCTGAACAGAAAGTGAAATTAATTCGCGACAGGCTGAAGGTAGCTCAATCCAGGCAGAAGAGTTATGCAGATTCTAAACGCAAGGAGACAGTTTACAAAGTCGGAGACCAAGTCTATCTTCGAGTATCACCACTTTGAGGAGTTAAGCGCTTTGGAGTTAAGGTAAAGTTAGCACCACATTTTGTAGGCCCATACCAAGTTTTGGAGCGTATGGGAGAAGTTGCCTATAAGTTGGAATTGCCTGAAGGATTGTCAGGAGTTCACGACGTGTTCCATGTATCCCAGTTGAAGAAGTGCCACGCAGGGATGGCCGATATACCACTGAGAGATACGGTACCACTGGAAGAAATTCAGTTGGACAGTGATTTGACCTATGAGGAGAAACCAGTTAAGATTCTAGAGTATGCCAGTCGAGTTACCCGCATCAAGGTTATCAAGTTTTGCAAGGTTCAGTGGAGCCACCACATGGAGGATGAAGCCACCTAGGATCGAGAGGAAGATTTGCCGAAGGACCACCCTCACCTATTTTCTAGCCAACCCGAATCTCGAGGGCGAGATTCATCTTAAGGGGGGTAGGTTTGAAACATCCCAAATTTTCAATTTGGAATGTTATACACTAGATCATCATTGCATATCATATTTATTGCATTTTGGTTGATCCTAGAAATTTTTCGCAACTCAAGGACCCTCGGAGAGAGTTGGGGATTTCGTTATTTTCATATTTGAGTTGTCTCAAATTTTGAAAATAGGATCATTTGATTTTATTTATTTTATCTTTAATTATTTCTAGTACAAAAATATGACAGACGGAATAAAATGACTTTCCTAAAATAAAGAAATATTGAGGATTTAATAAAAAATCAAATAAGATTTTATCTGGTTTTATTTGCTATTTTATTTGAATTTAGGAAAAATGCGCGTTTTTAAAAATTGCATTTAGGCCCCAAATAAATGTTCATCCTGTGCGGCTTGATTTTAGAAGCCGGGGAAAATTTATTTCGGGATTTTTGGAGTCCGTTTAGTAGTCCTTTTGTTTTTTTTCGAGCGTAAGTTTTTTTTTAAAAAAACGTCTGAACTGACCTACGGGCCGTGCTAGGCCCAGACTCCCCCGGACCCAGCCTTTATAAGCCGTCGGCCCACCCCGGGCCGAAACCCTGGCCGCCCCGCCTTGAACCCCGCGCCCGCCGCCGCCGCGCCCGCCGCCGCCTCGCCGGAGCCGCCGCCGCCGTCCCGCCGCTCGAGGTTTACCTCGATCCTGCCACCGGTTTTCCCGGAAAAACTATTCGGTTTTGGTCGGTTTTTTTGTTTCGTTTTTTTCTTTAGATCAGATTTTTTCCTGGTTTAGGCTAATTAGCGACCGTTCACTCGTTTGTTCGTTTTAACGAACGTGTTCTTCGTTTAGATTCAGTTAACGAACGTTCGTTTGTTAAACTGTTCGTCGTTTTTCTTTTTCTAGGATTAAATCCGTGATTTTCTGATCGCGATTTCTGATCCGACTTTCGTTTTAGTTTTTGTTTTCGCTTGTTTATCGGAATCAGGCGATTCAAGCGCCTGGAGTTTCGTCTCGAAACCCTCTTTCCGTTTAACCAACCCTAAACAATTTTTTGCTTTTGTAAAAATTGCCTTAGATCCAGAATAGTAAACGAAGCCTGTTTCTTTTGCCGTTTGTCTTTCGTTGCTTCGTTCGATTCGATTCTTTTTGCCAACCGGAGTTCTTAAGTTGAACTTTCTGGTTAAATCTCTTATTTGAGTTTTACCTGTGCATTAGTTGAGTACTTATTGTGTGCTTGTTTGTTTGCGATAGAGTACCCGGAGTGCGCCGCTTGTTACTTCGAATCGCTAGGTTTCCCGGATCATCGGCAAGGCAAGTAACACTTTGATCATACCTCCTACTACCCAGTTTTATTGCATTAGATCAATCCTTACACATTGCATGGTTAGGATCTAATTAAATTGTGGGTTTGGGAAGTAGTCGAGGTAGTACCTATTACCTGTCTAATTATCAAACCTTTGGGAGTTACTTCGACGTTTTCTTATTATTGATATGCTATGCTAGTAGACGTGGATTGGGTGAGTGTATCCATGACAGATGTGAGCTTTGTTAATTAATGGTTTACTTAAGGTGGCAACCTAAACACACATCTGGGTGGATTGAGGCACCTGGGTATTCCAGGATTGCCTGTTTTCTTTTGGACCGCCACCCAGGCTCAAAGGGATCATGAGATTATTCATGCTAGAAACTTCCGTGTGCAGCCACAAGCTATTATGGGCTCTAGCATAGTAGACTAAGTCATGCGAACTCTTACAGTGGTAGACTAGCAGATGTAGGGGATGTAGGTGGTACGGTCTACCCATCGTAAGGTGCTAGCGCTTCTGAAAGACTATGTCTCGGTCATCCGTTTCTCAAACACCGTGTAGTGCGAGAAACCAAACGGAGGCGATCGAGTCTTGTGGGGAAAAGTGCGCAAACCTCTGCAGAGTGTATAAACTAATCATGGTTAGCCCTATCCCCGGTTATGGACATCTTGAGTATCTAGTACCTGGATTATCATGTGAATCTCAACATGTTACTCTAGATATTTATTTTGTTGGGTTTGTTTAATGATGATGTTTAATTGGGATTGAGAATGCTGTCAACCATTCTCAATGTTTAACAACCACCATAAAAGTTAAATAAATTTATTCCTTTGCAGTAGGGAAAAATTGGCTTTACGCAAAACTGTAACCATAGAGCTTTCCACCAGCCAAATATGCATATAGTATAGCTGTTTCATTCCATTATTCTCTATGTGTTACATTGCTAGCATATTCCATGTGCTGACCCGTTTTCGGGCTGCAACGTTAATGTTGCAGACTTTTCAGACGATGATTAAGGAGTTTTAGGTCGTGGTTCTATACTCAGTGATGCCGTTGGAGTTGATGGACTCACTTATCTTCCAAGCCTTCCACTGTTATCGTTATTAGATGGCCTTAAGCCATTTTTATTGTAATAAGTTATCTTTGGAGACACTCGATGTAATAAGTGTGTGATTGCTACTCTGCAATAAATCCTTCAAGTACTGTGTGGTGTCAGCATTACTGATCCAGGGATGACAACGGAGCACAGAGATTGGACCGTTTGAGGTCTGGTCACTACACATAGCATCAAAAAGGGATATTTCAAAGAATCAACGGGATCATAACAATCATCATAGCAATCATCCTTCGGTAAGCACGAAGGGAAATTAAACAATGTATGAGTTGAAGAGTTACTATCATTAGAAGGTGGGAATGGGTGATCAATCCGCTCTTCCTCTTTTTGTTCTTCGCTCTCCTCCTCATCTTTTTCATCCAATGAGCTCACAATGTCATTAATTTCTTCTTCCATAGACTCCTGCAAAATATTAGTCTCTTCTTGGACAGCGGAGGAGTCCTCAATATATGGTTTAATATAAGGATTAGAAACATAATTATCATAGCAATATTTAAGTATGGCCAAATTTTCAGATTGGTAGAGAGTAGTATCACACTCTTTAATAAAAGAAGTAATTTCACAAGTACCCCTAAAAGCAACAAATTCTTCAATTTGTTGAACATCATAGTAATTATGAACACCCTTAGTATACGAAGATATGATTCCATTATCACTAAACCCACATTGGTAAGGAAGGTGTTTCTTAGGGTCTTTAGAACAACAAGTACAGTCATATATTTCACATAAATTCCAAGCATAGCACTGCAAAACGATGAATTTGATACAGTAAAAGTTTCCCTTTTCAGATATGCGGTGTCGCACATAACAAGCATGCTCATCTAAAGATTTGTCCCCAACTAAGCTAGTTGGGGTTTCAGCCCGAGCACATAGGGATCAAAGATTATCCAAGTAAAAATCTTCAGTAGTGCGATAGATTTTGAGTGGTTCTTCAACCATTGGTGTAGTAGGTACAACTATTTTTCTGGTATTTTGCATTTCCTACCTGTCGTGGGTTTGTCATGGCAGATGTCCTTGTGAAAGTTCTTAGTCGTGGAGCCATCGCTACGGGTTACCTTAAAGGGGTTAAACCGGACAAGGGGACACGGGGAGTTTATACTAGTTCAGCCCCTTCGATGAAGGTAAAAGCCTACATCTAGTTTGTGATTGGTATTGCTAGGGTTTCGGTGACCAGGGAGCGAATCCGCTTTGACTGGCCCTCGAGTTGTTGTTTCCTGTCCTCAAACCGTGGTCGGGTCGTCCCTTTATATACAGAGGTTGACGCCCGCCGGTTTACAGAGTCCCGAGGCCGGATCATAAAGGTGTCCGGCTCGGTCTCTATTCCTCTAACTTACAATACAAGTTTACATAATAAGGTCGGTTTACATCTACAGGTGTTAACTCGCCTTTGGGCCTTGGGCCTTCACAAATTACCATCATTCTTATGTCTTCATGGGCTTATAATCTTCATAAAGTTAACCCGGCTACTCCTGGCCGGTTTACGTCCAGTAGTAATATCCCCAACATTAGGCCCCAGATTGGTTTGAACTTGTTCATGTCAATCTTCAACACTTAGAAAAAACTCCTCCTTTGCATCTTCACCTTGATCTTGTAAACCGCCGTGACATCATGCTCCAGGATCATAACAAACCGCCCTCACGTCATCTATTCGTTGAAACCGAAAATTACCTTCATTAATGCATATCCACTCATCGAGGTGACACCATTATTAACTATCCATTTTGGAGCTCCTCGATTCCCGCACTTGTCGCTTTATCGCTTCGCCTTATAAATAGGACCATAGGTCCTTCTCTTTTTTCCCCTTCGTCTCCTTAACTTCTTCTTCCTCCTCGCAACGTCTCTGCCCCTGAGCGCCACCGCCGTCACCGAGCTTCCCCTCTGCTTCGACAAAGGCCGCTGCATCAACCTGACCGTTACCAGAGACACATGGTGCTCCTCCGTTGCTTCAATCAGTCGCTGTAAGTCCTTTCCTTTCCCCCTTTGTAGATCTGTCTAGGGTTTCCTCGTTCTTCGTAGTTCATCGAAGTTCATCAGAGCTTCGGTGCTGCTCTTCCTTGTTCCTCCTTAGTCTATGGATAGAAAATCTCAATCTTGATATATTCCGTGTAATGGTTTATCTTCCGCTACCACAACAAACCTTTTGTACGCGAAAGACTGATCTGAACCTTTACAACCTGCTTTGGGTCCAACCCTTTTAGGTCAAAAATATTATAGCTTTCCTGTCTTTCGATAGATCCAAAATTCCCATGTCCCCTTGTGGAACCTGTTTTACTTTACTTAGTCATTCTTACCTTAGATCTGTATCCTCTTTACCACATAGGCGGTTTACCTTTGTAAAAGAAGCCTAACACATACCATTAGTCCCCTGGTGAACCGGCAAACCCTTTTTACCTCCATTATTATACTCCAGTTTAACAGTATGTGCATACCTTTGTTATGATATTGTCTTGTCATTCATTATTGTATCAGTCTCCGGTTTACGCAATGTCACACATCTGTATATGTTTATTCCATTGCATCTTGTGCACCACCATGAACGATTTGTAAACCGACATTTCTTTTTCAGCTTTTCGTTTCACAATGGCCAAACAGTTTGCCGCTTGCAACTGGGCTCCTTCCTGGATCACCGAAGAACAATTGAACGAAATGGTTAGTATCGGCACCTTGCCGAAGAAAACGGAAATTCGGTGGCGAGTTCCAGGAACAGAGAATCCTCCTACCTCGAGGCAGGGTGAGGTAGTGGTCTTTGTCGACCACATAGGCCGTAGTTTCAAACCGCCTGGGTCAAAGTTTTTCCGGGATGTTCTTGCCAGTTTCCAACTCCATCCTCAAGATATCGGACCCAACTCGGTGTCCAATCTATGCAACTTCCAAGTCTTCTGTGAAGTATACTTACAAGAAGAACCAACTGCTGAGCTGTTCTGGGACTTTTTTCATCTGAACCGGCGTACAGAGTTTGTAAATGGTCCCAACACTGAACTTGGTGGTGTCTCTATTCAAAAGCGGAAGGAAGTTGAATTTCCTCATGCCAAACTGCATAGTCACCCTAAGGAATGGAACCAGACTTGATTCTACTACAGAGATATCTCTCCTAAAGATGAGAATCCTCTTCCAGGCTATCGTGATCACCAGCTTTCCAACACTCATCCAATGCCGAAAAGTTTAAGTTCTACAGAACGGGCCAAATATGCCCCTCAACTGCCAAGCTCCGGGCGTTTATGGCCAATGGTTTATCAAGCGTTGATTTCGTGCGTTGCTGGATATCTTGGAGCGTCTTGTCACTAAGCCGCCACCCCGGTTTAATGTGTGAGTCTACCGGTGAGGTTGAAGACCCCCAATGCCATATCAACATTCAGATAACCGATGAAGAGGTCACTGAAGGCGTTAAGAAAATTTTGAATGAATCGGAATCAGTCTGTCACCAAACTGGCTTGAACCCCTTATATACTCAAAATAAACCGCCTACTGTAAGCACTATGCTTCCTTTTTATCTTTGATATCTTTTAAATTGTTCAATCTTGTGAACTTTCCTCTATTTGTCAAGGATAATGCTTGCATTGTTCTGGAGACTTATAAAAGATGTAGTGAATCAGAGAAAATAGGCATTAGCTCCCATGTACAAAGTGCATAACTTGTTATACGCTTTGTACTTAGAAAATACATATCCTGTTGTTGACATATCTTAACTGTTACAGGGCGAGCTAAGCAATAGAGATGCCCGAACCGCTGATTTGCAAGAGAACGTGAAGTCCTAGCAAGCAGAGGCTGTGAAAGCCAAGGAGGAGCTGACCAAAGCCCTGACAGCTATGGAAAAGATAAAGGAGTCTTTTAACAAAGAACATGCTGACTAGGAAATCGAGAAGGCCGGTTTAACCAAAAGAGCTAAGGATGCCGAAGCAGCCCTGAAGCCAGTTGTAGATGAACTAACTGGTTTGAAGTGGCAAATCAACGCTATGACGTCCGCTGTATTTGGTAAGTATCTCCTTATGATGTTTTTCCAATTCATGAGACCTTGTTGTTTACCAGTCTGGCTGATATTAAACCATGACATGCACTCGCATTACTCATCTGGGTGCTGATATGCGGATGAAGCTTAAAGCGGCTTATACCTTGATTGAACAGCTGTACTCTGGAACCCAGTGTGCTATTTACACTGCGGCTTACAATAAGCCGGCGCCATAACTGATAAAAGAAACTCTTGAGAAGCTGGCCATGTTACCAGCCCGGATTACCGAACTGAAGAAGGCAGCCGCAAGAGCAGGAGCATTAACCGCGCTAATCCGGGCCAAGGCATGGATTCCGGACCTTGAAGCGGATGACATTATAAAAGGATATCCATGTGTGAAGGAGGACGGTTCAAACTTCGGCAATGATGATCTCCGAAGGCTGACAGAGGAGATGCGGCCAATAGCCAGCAAACTGCAGAAGACACAGACTTATCTCATCTCCAACCGGATTACGACACTGAAGGGAAGAGACAACCTGCTGAAATCGATGAAGTCGAAGAACTTGTGCCTCCAATCCGTAAGCATACTTACGCTCCTGACATTAACCCCTCCAGCCTTATCCATGAAGAAGCCGTGTTTCAAGCTTTAACCGGAATCGATTGGTCAACGGTTGATTTCCAGCGTCTGGGGAGGGATGAACAAGAAGTAATTGCACCAAATGACCCTCAACCGTCAAACCATCCAGACGAAGCATCTTAAACCGGCAGCTGGTTTACCAGCTATTGTGCGCCAATGCTTTAAAAACAATTATTCAATCGGAGCTGTTTTGAAGCTTCTTGTAATAGGATAGCAAAAACTCCTTTAACTGTCATGCCATTGAGCATGTTTTGTGGTGCTTTGATATTGTGAAAACTTGCTCCACTTTTTGGGATCTATTTATGCATAGCCCATGATGATTGTGTTCCTGGATACAAGAACTTGAAAGTGTCCTAGTGGTTTACCACTGGACAGGTCATGATGCCCAAAAATATACAATACTTGGATGGATAATCAAAGTTTGTATATAAAAAATAATATCTGCAACATACCTTGTTGGCTGACCAACTGCTTGTATGGTAAAGGTGTAAACACCAATCTGGAGCATTGCTAACTCCTTCCTTAATTTGCCGGATTATGATAATAAACCGTACCGGGATATAATGAGCACCGGGTTTTCCTTATAACACTGGCGGCTTGTTAGTCAAAACCAGACCGGGTTAATGCACGCCAGATTATAACTGATCAAAGACTGACAACTTGTAGTTGAAAGCCAAGCCGGGTCAAGGACACCGGTTTGTCAGAAGATATTATGAACCTGAACAAAGTCAAAAAACTTGGCAAATAGAACTCAAAAAGAACATGCAAGGCTTTTTACGACCTGCCAGGCTCCAAATCGAGGCTTTTCATGGGCTACCAGGACACTGGGTTAAACCATTTAACAAAGCCTTTTAAGATGGGCCTCCAATTAACCAATCGTCATTTTAAATTTGACAAGTTCAGGGTCTGTATAAGATTGACTTGTCAAACGTTCGGCGGGTCATACCAGGATTACGTGGACAGGAGTGTCTTACTTGATGAAGGCAGGTTAACCCGGGGTTTTAGGTGAATACACCAGGCTTCCAAGCTATGGCTTGATAGCCTATTACAAGGGTTCAAAACTCATTGTTCTTTGAGAAGCAAAGAGCCCCCAGATAATATGTGAGCTGTGCTCGGTGGTTACCTATGTTTGAGTTGTGCTTAATGCAACAAACTCTCTTTGGCTCCACATAATGTCCTTTTGGCTTAACACCTATCAAGAGGTGTAGCTATGGTGTGATAACAACCAAGCCCCCTAGTGAAATCCCTTTTAAACCGATCAAGAGGTGTAGCTATGGTGTGATAACAACCAAGCCCCTAGTGATATCCCTTTGTGGTTTCAAAACCGATCAAGAGGTGTAGCTATGGTTCAGATATGACCAAGCCCCCTAGTGATTATCTTTATATACGTGCGGCTGCAGAGACTGGTTTAACAAAACTTCACTTTGTCAGTAGAGTAAGCACACACATGATGTAAAAAGAACAGAGACCCCACTTTATTCGAGGCTCCGATTTATTATATAATATATACATTGTCATAAATATGTACATATGAAGAGCCTGTGGCTCAAGTATAGTAAGGCCGAAGAAGAGCTATATTCCACGGCCGCTTGGTCTCCTCCTCCGATTTATGTGAGTCTTTGTGCTCTCGAACATCAATGAGGTAGTATGATCTGTTGTGCAGATTCTTGCTGACCACAAAAGGTCCTTCCGAAGGTGGGGATAACTTGTGCATATCAGTCTGATCCTGGATGAGCCGGAGCACCAGATCGCCCTCTTGAAATGTTCTGGTTTTAACCCGGCGGCTGTGATAACGTCGGAGGTCTTGTTGATAAATCGTCGAACGTGCTGCTGCAAAATCACGCTCCTCATCTAACAGGTCCAGAGAATCCTGACGTGCCTTCTCATTATCAGCTTCAACATAAGCTGTCACACGGGGCGAGTCATGACGGATGTCACTAGTAAGAACTGCCTCCGCTCCATAAACCATGAAGAAAGGTGTGTAACCCATAGATCTGTTGGGTGTGGTGTTGATGCTCCATAACACAGAAGGTAACTCCTCAACCCAACAACCCGGTGTCCGTTTCAAAGGAACCATAAGACGGGGTTTAATACCTCGCAAAATTTCTTGATTTGCCCTCTCCGCTTGACCATTTGATTGGGGGTGAGCCACCGATGCTATATCAAGCTGGATGTGCTCACGTTGGAAAAATTCCTCCATCTCTCCCTTTGACAGATTAGTACCATTATCAATTATAATACTGTGTGGAAAGCCAAACTGGAATATCACCTTTTTGATGAACTAAACCGTCGTGGCCGCATCACACTTACTGGCTGGCTCTGCTTCCACCCATTTGGTGAATTTGTCAACTGTCACTAACAAGTGGGTCTTTTTGTCCTTGGATCGCTTGAAGGGTCCAACCATATCAAGCCCCCAAGTCGCAAACGGCCAAGTTATTGGAATCATCCTCAATTCCTAAGCCGGAATATGAGCACGGCGTGCAAATTTTTGACAACCGTCACATCTTTTGACTAAATCCTTCATATCAGCGTGAGCTGTTAACCAGTAAAAACCGTGGCGAAAAGCTTTAGCAACCAAAGACTTTGAACCGGCGTGGTGACCACAATCCCCTTCATGGATTTCTCGCAAAATCTCACAACCCTCTTGAGGAGAGACACAACACTGAATTGCCCCTGAAACGCTATGTAACTCTCCATTGAGTATGGTCATTGACTTGGAACACCGGATTATCTACCGGGCCGAGGTTTCATCCTCCGGTAACTCGCCCTGGTTCATGTAAGCCAGGTATGGGATTGTCCAATCCGGTATGACATGCAATGCTGCCACCAATTGAGCCTCCGGATCAGGAATAGCCAACTCCTCCTCTGTTGGTACCTTGACCGACGGATTATGCAGCACGTCAAGAAAGACATTTGGTGGGACTGGTTTACGCTGAGAACCAAGGCGGCTTAAAGCGTCCGCCGCTTCGTTCTTTCGCCGGTCTATATGGTCCACCTGATAATCCTTGAAGTGACCAGCCACTGTGTCCACCTCTCGTCGATATGCAGCCATGAGTGGGTCTTTGGAATCCCAAGTGCCAGACACCTGTTGAGCCACCAGATCTGAATCCCCAAAGCACTTAACCTGGCTTAAGTTTATTTCCTTAGCCATCCGAAGACCGTGGAGTAAGGCCCCATACTCAGCTGCATTGTTAGTACAAGGGAACATTAAACGGAGGACATAACAAAACTTGTCACCTCGTGGGGAAGTTAGTATGACTCCAGCCCCCGAGCCCTCCAACTATCTGGATCCATCAAAATGAATAGTCCAATACGTGTTATCGGGCTTTTCCTCTGGTGAATGCAACTCTGTCCAATCATTGATGAAGTCCACAAGTGCTTGGGACTTAATTGCTGTTCGAGGTGTGTATTTGAGCCCGTGAGGTCCAAGCTCAATAGCCCACTTGGCAATCCGGCCAGTTGCTTCTCTGATTTGAATGATATCTTCCAGAGGGGCTGAACTGACCACTGTGATAGGATGACCCTAAAAATAATGATTGAGCTTCAGGCTTTCCATAAACACTCCATACACCAGCTTCTGCCAATGTGGATATCTCTGCTTTGATTCAATGAGCACCTCACTGATATAATAAACCGGCCGTTGAACCGAATACTCCTTTCCAGCTTCCTTGCGCTCCACCACAATAGCCACGCTAACAGCTCGGGCATTAGCAGCCACATATAGCAATAACGGCTCTTTATCGATCGGGGCTACAAGCACAGGCGGTTCAGCTAACTGCCTCTTCAGATCCTCAAACGCTTTATCAGCCACCTCGCTCCAGACAAAATCATCTGTTTTCTTCGGCATCTGATATAAAGGGATAGCCTTCTCCCCAAGACGACTGATAAACCGGCTCAAAGCCGCAATCCGGCCGGCCAAACGTTGAACGTCATTGATACACGCCGGTTTAGCCAAAGATGTAATTGCTGAGATTTTTTTCCGGATTAGCCTCAATGCCTCTGTTTGATACCAGAAAACCCAAGAGTTTGCCTGCCGGGACACCAAAGACACACTTTTCCGGATTGAGCATCATCTTGTAAACCCGGAGGTTGTCAAAGGTTTCTCTCAAATAATCTATCAATGTTTCCTCCTTCCTGGATTTTATCACAATATCATCCACATATGCATGAACATTACACCCAATTTGCTTGTGAAGACAATTCTGAACACAACGTTGATAAGTCGCCTGGGCACTTTTAAGCCCAAAGGGCATGGAGACATAACAGAAGGCTCCAAAGGGAGTGATGAAAGTTGTCTTCTCCTGGTCCTTAACTGCCATTTTGATCTGATGATAACCAGAATAAGCATCCAGAAAACACAAACGGTCACAACCCGCTGTAGCATCGATGATCTCATCAATACGAGGGAGGGCAAAGGGGTCTGCAGGGCAAGCCTTGTTCAAGTCTGTGTAACCTACACACATACGCCAAGTGCCGGGTGAAAGACCTCCACGATAAACCCTACGGCGAACAACCAAGCTACCTCTTCACCAATAGCCTTGCGCCTTTCTTCATTGAAGCGGCGGAGAAACTGTCGGACCGGTTTAAACTTAGGATCAATGTTAAGTGTGTGCTCAGCGAGTTCCCTCGGCACACCTGGCATGTCAGAAGGTTTCCATGCAAAGATGTCCCGGTTCTCATGGATGAACTCGATGAGCGCGCTTTCCTATTTGGGATCCAGGTTAGCGCTGATGCTGAACTGCTTGGATGAATCGCCAGGAACAAAATCAACCATCTTAGTATATGTGGCTGATTTAAATTTCAACGCCGGATCGTGTTCCTTAGTTGGCTTTTTCAAAGAGGTCATATCTGCCGGATCAACTTGGTCTTTATAAAACTTCAGCTCCTCAGTGGCACAAACTGACTCAGCATAAGCCGCATCACCTTCCTCACATTCCAAAGCGATCTTCCTGCTCCCATGTACTGTGATGGTCCCCTTATGACCTGGCATCTTAAGCTGTAGATACACATAACACGGCCTCGCCATGAACTTAGTGTAAGCCAGCCGCCCAAACAAAGCGTGATATGGACTTTTGATTTTCACCACCTCAAAAGTCAATGTTTCTGACCTTGAATCATGATCATCTCCAAAAGCCACCTCTAAGGCTATCTTGCCCACTGGATATGTAGACTTACCAGGCACCACACCATGAAAAACGGTGTTTGACGGTTTAAGATTCTTATCTGTCAACCCCATACGACGGAAGGTATCATAATATAGAATGTTGATACTACTTCCCCCGTCCATGAGTACCTTAGTGAACTTATATCCCCCAACTTGAGGGGCCACCACTAAAGCCAGATGACCTGGATTGTCAACCTTGGGGGGGGGGGGTGATCCTCTCTACTCCACAAAATGGGTTGCTCAGACCAGTGCAAATACTGAGGTACCGCCGGTTCAACAGAGTTTAATGCCCTCTTGTGAAGCTTCTGATCATGCTTATACAAGCTAGTGGTGAAGACATGATACTGCCCACTATTTAACTGCTTAGGATTGCTTTGATAACCCGACTGCTACTGCTGCTGGTTCCCCTGATGATTGTAACCTCCCTGGTTCCCCTGATTCCCTTGATTGTTGTATCCGGTTTGATTGCCCTGAAATCATGAACCGGAGCTGCCGCCTCCATAACCCGGCCCGTGGAAACCACCTCCTGAACCGCCGGGCGGGCCATTATCGTACTGAAACATATTGGAGTTCTTGAAATCTCGCAGGATATAACAATCCTTCCAAAGATGTGATGCTGGCTTCTCCTTTGATCCATGCTTTGGACATGGCTGGTTTAACAGGCGCTCCAAATTGGGGCCTGAACCTCCGCCTCTCTGGGGCTGCTTGCCCTTACGGTGCTGACCATTCTCCTGAGCATTGGTGTTAGCCACGAAGTCCAAACTGTTGTCAGCCTTGCGCTTACCATTGTTCCCATGGCTTGCCGGATTATGCTGCTGACCCTTGGTGTTGCCGTTCTTTTTCCCTTTCCCTGGTTTGTCCTCCTCTGAGTTAGGGTCTTTGGTATTATCTGAATCAGCGTATTTAACCAAAGCGGCCATAAGCGTTGACATATCATTGCAGTGACGTTTAAGCCTTCCTAACTTCTGTTTGAGCTGCAGAAAACGGCAATTGCCCTCCAATGTTAGTACTGCGGTATCTGCATTGATACGATCCGATGAATGCAAAATAGCTGAGACCCACTTTACCCAATGGGTCGTGGACTCCCCATCCTCTTGGACACAAGCGGCCAGATCCACAATTGACATGGGCTGCTTACAAGTATCTTTGAAGTTCTGGATAAACCGGTGCTCAATTCGGCCCATGATCTGACAGAGTTAATTGGTAAGCTCTTCAACCAAGTACGAGGTGTTCCTTCCAACATCATGGTGAAGTATTTAGCACATACTGCTTCATCCACATCCAACATTTCCATTGCCATCTCGTAGCTTTCAACCCACGCCTCTGGTTGCAGATCGGTGGTGTAATTGGGCACCTTACGAGGCCCTTTGAAATCCTTGGGCTGTCTCACATTACACAAAGCGGGGGTAAGACATGGCACTCCTAAGGAACCGAATACCACACCTGGTTCTTCTCAAGCGGTAGGGTGAACCAGAGTAGGTTGACAGGCTCCGAGCAGAGCTGCTTACTCGGCCTCTCGACGTGCGTGACCATGATCCACCACATCCTGCGCATTAGCACCTCCCCCTGCTAGGTTGTGCCCTCGCGGCGAGTTACGGCGACGTGCACTGCTTGACACGGCCGGTTCATCCTCAACGTGCCTGCTGTAGCTCCGGCTTGGACGGGGGGGTGTGGGGTGGAATGAATCCTCTCACGACTGTGCGAATATGCCTGCTACTGGTTTAGAGCTGTTTAAAGGAGATCTCTGGCCCGTCGTGCCTCAATCGCAACTGGTGATCCGCCGTTGGTTGGGAGGGCTGCCAATCGTGAAGCAGCGGCCACAATGTTGTCCAACAGGTTGGAGTAATGCCCGGGAGGTGTTGGAACATACTGTGGCACAATGTTGTTCTGACGAGGTGGGTCCGTTGTGCGCAACTGAACCGGCGCTCCTATTCCTGGCGCCTCCGTCCGGTTTAATATTGGCTGGGTACTCGTTCCTGCTCCTGGCGTATTGAAGAGATTTCTTGGCTCATAACTCGGCGGGAGATGTGATCGGTATCTTCTTCTCATGACTTCCTCTGAAGCATTCTGATCCAGCCTAAGCCGGTAGGCCTGAGCTTCCAACTCGGCCCGTTCTGTTGCCATCCTAGCATTCTCTGCCACTAGGTCTGCTTTAGCCTGATTTATCTGATCTTTCACCTTTGCAATCTCCGCATTGTGATGATCCTGGGCTGCTGCGTCCACTTCTGCGGCCATCAATGTTGCCAAAGCGTTGAACAAGTCAGACAGAACTTGAGCTGGAGGTGGCGCAGAGCTCCCCGCCCCCGCCGGCGTGGCTGTTGCGGAACTGTAGAGCATTGCTGCGGCAGTTGATGAGTGGGGCGCTGATTGTGTATCGGCCATGAAGATAGCGGCCCGGTTTGGCAGATCAGGGGAGTCCGGGATACTATTGCCCTCAGAACCTCCACTAATCCGGCCATCTTGCAGCTGATAGAGCGATTCGGTTTCTCCAGATGACTCGTCGTCGGAGCAGAGAACGGTTTCTCCATCGGATGCCGGTCCGTCCTCATACTCTGCTCCATGGATGACACCTACGAAAACATGCTTTGTCATGGGCTGAACCGAGGACGGGCTTGGACGCTGAGCCGTCTCGATGATGTCCGTGCAGGTGTCCTGTTCAGGGCCCGGTTCGCCAATCTTGCCGATGAAGACGTGAATTCCACCAAAGGGGACCCGGTACCCGTATTCGATTGAATCGGCCTCGGGGCCCCATCCTGCGTTGTCGATGTAGAGCTTGCCGCAACGACTCTTCGTCATCCGGCCCACAGCGTATCCCTTGAGTCCATCAAAGCTGCCCTTTAAGAACTCGAAACCATCGTGTGATAGCCCCACGGTGGGCTCCAATTGTCGTAGGTTTGTCACGGCAGATGTCCTTGTGGAAGGACTTAGTCGTGGAGCCATCGCTACGGGTTAGCTTAAAGGGGTTAAACCGGACAAGGGGACACGGGGAGTTTATAATAGTTCGGCCCCTTCGATGAAGGTAAAAGCCTACGTCTAGTTTGTGATTAGTATTGCTAGGGTTTCGGTGACCAAGGAGCGAATCCGCTTTGACTGGCCCTTGAGTTGTTGTTTCCTGTCCTCAAACCATGGCCCGGTCGTCCCTTTATATACATAGGTTGACGCCCGCCGGTTTACAGAGTCCCGAGGCCAGATCATAAAGGTGTCCGGCTCGGTCTCTATTCCTCTAACTTACAATACAAGTTTACATAATAAGGTCGGTTTACATCTACATGTGTTAACTCGCCTTTGGGCCTTGGGACTTCACAAAGCGCCATCATTCTTATGTCTTCATGGGCTTCTAATCTTCATAAAGTTAACCCAGCTACTCCTGGCCGGTTTACGTCCAGTAGTAATATCCCCAACACTACCCATAGCTAAAGATAGAAAACAAGAACACAAAATAAAAACTACTTAGTGATAAAGCAAACAAGCACACACGAGAATATTCACCCCACGCTATAACTCCCCGGCAATGGCGCCAGAAAAGGTCTTGAGAACCCACAAGTATAGGGGATCAATTGTAGCCTCTTTCGATAAGTAAGAGTGTCAAACCCAACGAGGAGCTAAAGGTGGAACAAATATTCCCTCAAGTTCTATCGACCACCGATACAAATCTACGCATGCTTAACGTTCGCTTTACCTAGAACAAGTATGAAACTAGAAGTACTTTGTAGGTGTTTCCGGATAGGTTTGCAAGATAATAAAGAGCACGTAAATAAAAATTAGGGGCTGTTTAGATGAAGACATAACTAAGTGAGTTTTAGTAGAGAGCTTTTTGTCACTAGAAAGTTATTTGTCCCTAAGCAATCGATAACTAGACCGGTAATCATTATTGCAATTTTATTTGAGGGAGAGGCACAAGCTAACATACATTGTCTTCTTGGATCATATGCACTTATGATTGGAACTCTAGCAAGCATCCACAACTACTAAAGATCATTAAGGTAAAACCCAACCATAGCATTAAAGCATCAAGTCCTCTTTACTACTGTCGTGGGTTTGTCACGGCAGATGTCCTTGTGAAAGGACTTAGTCATGGAGCCATCGCTACGGGTTAGCTTAAAGGGGTTAAACCGAACAAGGGGACACGGGGAGTTTATACTAGTTCAGCCCCTTCGATGAAGGTAAAAGCCTACGTCTAGTTTGTGATTAGTATTGCTAGGGTTTCGGTGAAAATACGAACTTTGTGTAACTTGGCCCATTTTCTAAATTACTTTTAAACCGTTCAAAATTAGAAAAAACTTTAAACATGAAAAAGTAGCACATTTTCATAAGCTTTCCAACGCCATATCATTTGCCTCAACTGGGCTAGCCATTTAGAAATGGCATCGAAACTACCAACTCTATTGTTCGGTTTGCAAAATTTTACGATTTTCCAAATTACGCTTTAACCATAGGGAATTAGAGAAAACTTTCTATATGTGGAAGGAGCGTTTTTGCACTAGCTTTCCAACTCCGTATTATTTGCCTCATTCTGATAAACAGTTTAGAAATGCGATCGAAAATACGATTCATGTTTTTTGTATGAAGAAAAAACGGTTTCAAAACTGTTCTTAAACCGCTTACATTTTGCCAAAAAAATTAACTTGGGTCATGATACTGGTGTCCATAGCTTTCCAACGGTATATAGCAAGCCCCATTTGGGCAATGTTGGCGGAAGTTCAACCTAACACAGGGGGAAGTTCAGGTCGTACAACTCAGGCAGTAAAATTGCAAAAAACGCAATTTCATCATGACCCGAGTGCAAAATCCGCCAACGAGCGAGATTCCTATTTAAAACCAGTATTTAGTTGCTAAAAATTGTTTCTAGATTACACTAACATCATATAGAATACGACTAACCAGAATAATTCGCAGGGGAAGCCACGATTGCGAAGATAGCCCGAAAGTCGGGTTCGTACAGAGGGAAGTTCACGCGCATTACTCAGGCAGTTCAGGTTGTGATCAGAATATTATTCTGATCCCGTGATCAGAACAGGGATCGAGCTTAGGAAGAGATCCCTGCCTCCAGCTCTCGCACGCTATAGCTTAGGAAGAGATCCCTCCCTCCGGCTCTCGCACGCTATATATATATATATGGCTATAATTTTAACATGGCCCTCTTACCTCCAATATGGTACGAAGTTAAGGATCAATTAGACCACTGTGTAATGAATCAACGGCTCGAATTTATTACATACTCTTATATCTCTATTTTGTTCCAAGGTGTGCATTGATGGGGAATTTTTTCATGGGATATTGCCTGTGCGTTGTTTTATTTGACAGACGTGTGCATGTCGGACCTGGCGCTCTTGAAGCCTTCATTATATTTGTTCCTTGAGAGATGACCCCCGACACTCTGTGCGTACAAATAGGATATCTCAAAAGCATATGATTGGTTGATTGGGAGTTTCTGGATAAGGACTTGCTCAAATGTGGCTTTCTTTGAGACGTAGATTTCTCATATCATGGTGTATGTTTCCTCGGTAAAATATTATGTGAAATTTAATGTGAACCATGGGCCATGGGGGTGTGGTCAGCCTCTATCGCCCTAGATGTTGGGTAGCCCTGGCCGGCCAAAGAAGGATATGGGCAATACATGCTGGGGCTAGCACTCCTGTCATGGCACTGAGCATGACCATTCACTTACCATGAGACTTTTTTCATGTTGGCATGAGACGATCATGTCATGCGTCCAGGTACGAACTTGTTTTTGCCCGGCCTTTCCCAAATGCTCCCATACTCCGCTTCATCCCGATCTATCAACGACCGGTAAGCACAGATCAGGTGGGAACCCGAGCGATGATGCGTCTGACCGTCGTGAGACTCCAACGTTGGACCCGGCGCATCCAACGTGATGCTCTTCACTATGCTCATTTGGCAACAACAATCCTTTCTGTAATCTCACAAGACACCCACCACGTCAGATGGCCTGAGCCAAATTAACTGCTCGGCCATCAGAGCCGATCATCCAACATGGCCACCGGCATGGGAAAAAATGGTAGGCCGCAACCCCAATAATGCTCTACTTACGGATGATTTGTTATGGAAGGAGATAACCGCATGTAGAGGACCGAGACAAGGAGATCCCATCTCTCCTTAACTATTTTTGTTTTGTGCGGAAGCCTTCTCTAGTCTGCTTAGTAGTGCAGAACAAGATGGTGTGCTGGAAGGAGTGAAAGTATGCAGGAACACACCGAGTTTTAATCACCTACTGTTTGTAGATGACTCGTTGATTCTTCTGAAAGCCTCGGAAGAGAGTGCACTTCATTTGCAAAATATGTTGAATTTGTATGAGAACTGCTCGGGGGCAAACCATAAGTGGACCAGGAGAGGTGCGTCGGGACGCGCTTGGCCCAGGCGAAGAGGTCGACTGGGTGGGGACGGCTTGGCGGGTCCATGCGACTGGCGAGACGGGGCGTGGGAGGATTGGATGGTGCGACTGGCAAGACGGGGCCAGCGGCCGACCCGAGGCCCGCGGGTGGGATAGGGGAAGCGAGCGCAGGTGGGAGCGGGGATCCCGGAGAGGATCGGTGAGGCGACAGGTATGAGGTAGGTGGCACGCGGGGTTCTGGGAAGGATTGGCTCCCGGGATTTTCTGCGCCAGCTGAAGGTGGGGTGTGACATGGAGGCTTGATGGGAAGATATGGGAAAATATTTTCATCGAACATAACGTGTCTAGAGATTATAACATAGCATGAGGATAGATCAAGGCATCGATATCCCTTGTTCTCCAGGGGGTACCCAAGGAAAACGCAGCGAGAGGAGCGTGGCGCGAGCTTGTGTGGTGCAGTTGCAATAATGTTTGGAAAACAGAGGTAGTCGAATACACGCATGTGGTCGTAGGTGGGATGATGCCCTAGGAGGAGGAATTAGGGGGTGACGAAGTTGATGGCAAAGCAAGGTCGCCTGTTGAGGATGTATGTGGCCGTGTGAAGCGCTTCGACCCAGAACGGGGGTGGGAGTTTGGCATGGATGAGGAGGACACACAGAATGTTGTTAGTAGTCCGGATGAGGCGCTCGGCCTTCCCGTCTTGTGGTGACGTGCAGGGTAGGAGAGGCGGAAGGAAGCCCTCTGGCGACAGAATAGGTCACGCAACGAGGACGTGAGAAATTCATCGTCGTTGTCGCATTGCATGCATTGAATGGGAACATGAAATTGTGCAAGGACGTAAGAGAAGAAGCGAGAAATAGTGTTGGCGGTGTCAGATTTGTTGCATAATGGAAATGTCCACGAGTAGTGCGTATAATCGTCTAGAATAACGAGGTAGTACTAAAATCCGGAGAAGCTATGAACAAGGGAGGTCCACAAAATCACAATGAACCAATTGAAAGGGTGCACTAGTCTTTATACAAAGGGAAAAAGGCAGCCGGGGCTGCTTGCCTAATTTACATGAGGGGCAAACAGTAGTTCTTGGCAAGTCTTTATTACATGAGGGAAGTAAATCACGAGCTAAAGTGGAAACATATTTATTGCTAGCATGCGCCAAACGTTGATGCCAGAGGTCACCAGTGACGACGGATAGTGCTTCTTGGACGCCAGAGTTGGTGAAGAACGCGTAGAGCTCCCCGTGGCTATTGGATCTCAGAATTATTTTCCCCGTTGCTATGTCCTTGACGGAAAAACCGAACGGATCAAATTCTATAGAAACAAAGTTATCTTGAGTAAAACCGCGTACGAACATTAAATTCTTGATGATTGTGGGGGAAACTAGCACACGGTTGAGAGAAAAATTGGAGAGGGATGTAGATCCTACGGCAGTAATGGGAATACGCGAGCCGTCCCCGACGAGGATTCCTGAGGAATGACGCAGAGACGGGGAACCATATGAGGTGAGAGAGCTCGTCTTACCAGGGATGTGTGACGTAGCGCCCGTGTCGAGGAACTAGTCCGGCGCGGCGCCGGCCTGCTGCTGCTGAATGGAGAGGTTCTGAAGCGCCGCGTAAAGCTAGTTGTATTGCTCCCAAGATGGCTCGCTGGAGGAGGCCTCGGCGGCCACCGGGCAGGCCTGGTGAGGTGGTGGCGGGCGCGGGCCTAGAACGCCCGCAACATTTGGCGCAGCCCACGGGGCACGAGGTTGGGGAAGGCTCGGAAGAAGCGCCTTGTACGAAGCGAAGTAGCCGGTGGGGAGCGATGCGAGCGAGGGAACGCCAGGAGAAGCAGCCCCGCGCCCGGACGAGGTGGCGCCAGGAGACGGGGCGCCACGGCCACGGCCGCGCCCGCGCCCATGCCCTCGCCCTCATCTGTCGTGATCGCCAGCCGAGGGAGCGGCTGGCCCCTTTCCTCGATCGTTGGAGGCGTGGTCAGGAGGACGGTCGGCGGAAGGGCCGCCCGGGCTGTGGCCGATGGAGAGTGTGGTGGCCGTGGCTTCAGGTCGACTGTCCAGGCGCACCCACTCATTAGCCGAGATCTCCTCCATGACCAGCCTCGAGCGCGCCTGCATGAAGGTTTGGAATGGTGATTGCATTGACAATAGGGTAGCCATGACATGAAACTTATGATTGAGCCCGCGGATGAGCTGGAGCGTGAGGGACTGGTCGATGACGCGCTTGCCGACGTCCTCGAGGGCATCTGCGAGGGACTTGAGACGCCTTTAGTCCTGGCCATCTCAGGCCCGGCCCTAAAATCCAGGGCCTAGGCCCGATGGGCTTGACCGTGGGCCGGGCTTGGGCCTGAGTTTTGAGCCCACTAGTAGGGCCTGGGCGGGCTTGGGATTAGCATATTGACATTTGAAGGAAGAGGCCCAGCCCATGGCCCTAAGCCCTAAGGGCTTTTTAGGGCTTTTTACCAGATGGGCCGGGCTTGTGCTTGAAAAGTAGGCCCGATGGTAGGGCCTAGGAGGGCCTGGGCCTCAATTTTCTGCCATGGGCTGTTTGCGGATTTCCGCGCGCGAGGATGACAGCGTGCCCGGGCTGGTTGTCCATGAAGAGGAGGTGGAGCTGCGACCAGATGTCGTAGGCGGAGCTGGCCATGGTGGCGACGGCGTCGAGGAGGTCCTCGCCGACCATCCCATGCATCCACAGCACGAGGGTGAGGTCGTCGTTCCTCCACACGGCGCTATGGCTGAGTGGCTCGGTGGCGAAGTCGAGGTGATGTTGAACCTCGTACTTGCAGGCGATGACGTAGAAAAGCTGGCCCCACCATGAGTAGTTCCCCGACTCAAGCTGGAGCTTGGAGGTGAAGTAGTGCGCGACGGAGAGCTTGGAGGTGAAGAAGGACCCGCGTCGGAGCCGGCCCTCCTGCGGTGAGGGACGAGCACGCCGCCGGTGCCGTCGAGCGTGAGACGGGGAGCCGGAGTGTTGCCAGCGGTTCGAAGGACGCCCGCGGTGGGCGTAGGAGCCAAGCGGGGTGCAGACGAGGAAGAGCCCGCGGTGCCCTCGGGAACGGGCATCTTGCCCCGGTCGGATGCGAGAGGTGCGCGACGAGGAGCGGGGACCGTGGCGGCCGGAGTAGTGGTGGCCGCGAGAGGCGCGGTTGGTGCGGCGGGCGCGGCGGTGGCGAGGGGCACTGCGGCGAAGGGAGCGGGCGCCGATGCGTCGAAGTCCGCCGAACAGGAAGAGGACCGGAGGTACTCGGCATCTGATACCAAGCTAAGTTATGCAAACTCACACCATGCTGTATTCATGACTCAAGTGTACATA
>NC_041386.1:543344301-543354589 GCF_002162155.2 Triticum dicoccoides | reverse complement strand
ATATATATATATATATATATATATATATATATATATATATATATATATATATATATATATATATATATATATATATACTGATACAGTGAGGAGAGAGCCGGGAGATCGTGTGAGAGTACAACTGCAAGGGCTGATAATCCTCCTGGCATGCAGGGATAAGCACGCACGTACTGCACGCCCGTTGGGGCTCCTGGTGACGCGGTTGTGTGGTTAGAGCATCTCCAGCCGCGCCCCCAACAAGACCCCTCAGGCGATTTTTCGGCCGCCGGCGTCGAAAAATTGGCCCAGTCGTGCCTCCAAAGGCCCAATTTTCGCCGGCTCGGGCTGAAATTGGCGCAGGCGGACCTAGGCCGAACCCGGCGCGCTTGGGGGGCGCTCGGGAGCACCGGCCGAATCATTTTTTGGCACGAAAGTCGGCAGGCCCTCCTTGGCAGCAACTCGGTTCTTCCCGCCGCGTCGTCGTCCTCATCGCCTCGGTTCCCGTGGCGAATCAATGCCAACGCTTCCGCGCGCCGCCGCGTCGGTCAGGCTCCTCCATTGATGCCTCATGGGCGGCACAGTGAAGACCAGACGACGGGCACCCCTTGCCCGCCACGCATAACACGGTGGCCACGCGTACGCGCGGCGCCTCTGCCTATATAAGCCGTCCCCAGTGCACCGGTGACGCACAGACTCTCCACCGCCGACGCCCCGTTCCTCCCCGTCCCCCCTCTCCTCTCATCGTTCCAGCTCACCCATGGTCGAGCGCTTCCCAGGCGACAACATGGCGGCGAACGGCTTCGGCTGCCACCACCTCCACGAGGACGAAGCTCGGCTCCTCTACGAGGCCGATTACCCGGTCCCGCCGGACATGCTGGTGCCCGGGGCATGGAGGATCAGCACCGGTGGGGTCCCGGTGCCACCATCGCCCACTGGAGCGGTGCAACGTGTGGAGATCGCGCGTATCCGCGCCTCTCTGCCGCAGGCGGTGAGGGAAGGCCCTCGGTATGTCCCCGACAGCCCACTGTGGGAGCCCTACTTCCGCCGCCGCCACGCCGAGCAGCTCGAGGCCACCAACGGCGTCGTGCCCTCCGGGAGGCTCAACTCCGAAGGCCCGCCGCTGACGGTGGGGCGTGCCCGGGCGCATGCTGGAGGCCGTCCTCGAGTACATCGAGGGCGGCAACACGCCCAAGCTGGAGTACCCCGCTCCCCCGTCCTTCTCCCGCCGGTGTGGGAGCTCATGAACGCCGAGGCGCATGGACCCGGGGGCATCCTCCTCCTCGTCCGGCTGCCTCGTCCGGCTGCTCGACCGCCGACCGGAGTACCCCAGGACACGCCGGTCAGCCACCACACGCGCAGCTCCGGCATCCGCATCACCGACTCCTCCCCCACCTCTGGTCGTTTCGTCCTCGTCAGGCCGAAGGAGGAGCCTGGCCTCCCTGCAGACTACGAGGCCATAGCACGGCACGGCTTCTTCGACGAGGAGGCCCTAAAGTGGGCGCGGGACGACTACCTCCGCGACGAGATGGTCCGGCAGCGCCGAGCCCTGGAGGAGATAGCCGCCCGCAAGCGTGGGCGCGAGGACGAGCACGACATGGTGATCCTCGACAGCGATGAGGACGAGGATGCCCCCAGACTGTCCAACCTGCCGCGCCAACCTAGGGAGGGGTGCAGCAGGGACGGCGGCCGCAGAGAAGGTGACGACGACGACGGCGGCGGCGGCGGCGCCGACTACATGCAGTTCTACAGGCTCCTTGACATGTAGAGCTTCAAGGGCGGCGGGCGGCGAGGAGCAGCGAGGGCGACGGCGGGCCTAGTAGCATTTTTTTTCTTTTTTTGTAAAATATTTTAAATATGTAAGAACTCGCTGAAGTGGTTGAATTTGCGCCTAGTTTGCAGGTTTCAAAAAATGCGTGCGCGCCGCGACTGGGGGCACAACGCCCCTAGCACGCGGTTTTCGTCGGTGCGCCTTCAGGGGTGATTTTTAGCGCCTCCTGGGGGCCAACGGCTGGAGATGCTCTTAGCCAGGCGAGGAGCGTGACGTAGTGGTCTTCCAACAGAAGTTACTCCATCGATAAGCAACACGGTCTAAATATAGCTAGCATTCCTTTATCCTGGGTGTTTTTAGAGAAGGCCGCAGACAATATTCGAGGAGTAAAGCAGTCACAATATCCGAGGTAGACTTTAAGATGTTTTAGCTTTTTTACTATCCGCTTGTATTTAGACGTGTTTTAATGTTTATGCTAACTCATTTCATTTTGTATGTAGTCCAAATTAATATATCTATATCTATACCAATATAATCTATATCTATATCTATATCTATACCAATATAAAAAGACCCAAAGGGGTAGATTCAAACCATCTCGACCGTCAAATCATGTTATCTAGCGGTTCAAATCGATTCAATGTTGAGCACCAAACACGTTTAACACTCTAATTACCCACCACTGCCATTGGTTATAAACACGATTTTGACGTTATCCCATGAAATCTGCCATGTAATTAATATCCTACCATTATCTCGAAAAAGTAATTGATATCTTACCAAATACCTACGTGCAAGAGATATATCTTACCTAATATGACATGCAACTAATATCCTACCTAATATGAACGTGCATTGCACGTACATTATACTAGTCTATCTAAGTATCTAAAAACATGTTATAATCCAGTAGCATGCGGATGTCAAACCACTGGTTGACTCGAGCGACCAAACCGGGTACGCATTTTTCTGTAGTTGACCTTGACCACGGCTCGACGACAGTCCAGTCGTGTCTGCACTATTTCACGGGGGTTCCACCTCCCCAAGCAGCCATTTTACGATTCTGCCCCTCACCTCACTCGTCCGCCACCACGATCGGCGCCGCCGCCCGCCTCCCCCTCCTCTCGGACGGAGGCCAACCAGGGCGAATGGCTGCACCGGCGAGCGACGACGAAAGCAAAGACGTGGACGCCTTCCTGTCGTCGTGCGCGGTGTCTGGCGAGGTCGCATATGCCGCCACTGAGGCCGTGCTCGAGCGCCTCCAGGCCCGCGCCTCCCGCGCCGCGGCCCGACGCCTCCTCGACGCCGTCCACCGCTGCTTCGACGTCGGGCAGGAGCACCGCTTCCTCACCTTCTAGTTCCGTGACGTCATCGTCGACCCCCACATCCGAGGTCGCCCCCCCAGTCCTCTCCGCAAACGTATCACCTTTCGCGGAAATCGGCCGTCTGGCCGTCAAAATTATAATGGCCACGTCTATGGGTTATTGTAGTGTTTAGGTAAAGCGCGTGGGCGATTCCACTGGAGTGTCAACCATGTGGGCATGTGGCAGCCTATAAATATAATGCTGCTAACTAATGTAAGCGCTAGGTGTCCCTCGATTGCAACTGTGTGTGAGATTATGAGTGTGTAATTGCGCAGAGACTTGATCCCCCTGCTCCTTATGCAGGGAACACTTCAGTCTCGCTTGTTGAATAATTCACACTCTCTGTTTTGGACTTTTGGTGCTCATATAAAATGGAAACAATGGCACTCCGGATCTGTCTGACATAGTTTACTTGATGAGATTTATTTAACTTTTAGCGTTTGCTTCAGAATCCGGTACTGCACATAATGTGATGTGCCTCCTTGTGTGAGGCTTACTCTGTTAGTGTATCTGATCCCTAGCACTTTTTTTACTGAGATTCCCTATACGTTGTTTAGAAATATATGGATATACTATTTATTTTTGTGGGAACAAGATTTTTTTTGGTGACTAGTTGGAGCCAGATTTATGTGTGTGAGAAAGTGAACCAAAAACAGACACTTGTTTTTTGTTTTTGTGGGAGCTAGTTGCATTCAAAGATATGGCTTCAATGTGACCACCTTCTTTTCTTGTGGAAGTTTGATAGTCATAGAGGATCAACGGAAGTTCACATGAGATTAGCACACATCAAGGCATTGGTCAAATGGTACTCAGAGAAATGTTTTCATGGCCTCTAAGCATCATTTTTTCATTCTTTTGTGTAAGCTGCAGAGTTTGGAGGTTGATGCTATCTATTTTTCTTCTTACAATTCATCTTTGGCAGAACAATCCTAACTGCAGCGATCAAACTTATTGCAGTAAGAAAAAAAATAGGGCATAGCCTACATACTTTGGAGAGTGTTACTATCAATTTTTCTCTTCTAATTTAGCAGCTGCTTCTAGGGTTCCAGCAAAGCACGAAGCTAACAATGATGGAGATACCTAGCATTTTCACTCCTGAAGATTGGTCCTTCGCTTTTTATGAGGGCCTTAATCAGCATCAAGATTCCACTTCCAGGGATAAGACGTATGGAGAGCTGGGGTGTGGCAATGGTTGGATATCTATTGCGCTTGCAGAGAAGTTGTCCCCTTTGAAGGTGGTTTTCTCTAGTTCTGTCAATAATTTATCTTATCGTCGTTGCTACAAAAGTGGGAGCCACATCAGTTATACATTTACTTTTCTATAATGATATATCACTTTTGGTACCTCTGAGGAAAATAATATCTACCGAGCATTTATTATTCAATTTGAGCAAGGATCTAGTCTAATACCACACATTGTTCAAACCACGCTGAGCATTGTGTCCTTTTTTCTTGAACTGAGCAGTGTGTCCTTTAAAGCAGGAAAGAGGGAAATGACATCCAATTAGATTTTGATCCGCACATGTCAGTCAAACAAATTAATTTGCAAGCAGCTAATTATTACCTTCATAGTCCAGCCGTTGTTTCTGTCAGAACCCAAGCTGAGCATTGTTTATTTCTTTGCAGGTCTATGGTCTGGATATTAACCCAAGGGCCATCAAGATTGCATGGATAAATCTATACTTGAATGCCCTAGACGACAATGGTCTCCCGGTCTATGACAGGGAGGGAAAAACATTGCTGGATAGAGTTGAATTCCATGAATCTGATCTTCTTTCATACTGTATAGATAACAAGATAGAACTTGATTGCATTGTTGGCTGCATACCACAGGTACGGTTAGTTACTACTGTATCATGAAAGGAAATTATAGTAGACCAGAACCGAAGGAAATTGCTTACTCTCGAAATCTGCTTTTCAGATTCTTAACCCCAATCCAGAGGCAATGTCAAAGATTATGACTGAAAATTCAAGTGAGAAGTTCTTGTACTCCTTGAGCAACTACTGTGCTCTTCAGGTAAGTAGAGATATACCTTCTTCATGATTACCACTTAAGGAAAATGTATTGACATGTGTAATGTGTTGAACTTATTCCATTCAGTTTACCTAATACCAATGGCGATTTGTCTTCATGTCGCTTCTCTAGCTGGAGTGAACTTATTTCTTGATTGCTCTATGAAGTAACTACATTTTGTATATAACCAGATATAAGAAAAAAATTGTCTTAGGAGTGTATGCTATTTCCTTGTAGGCATGTGTTGCTAGCTCTGATATAATTAAATAATTTTTATAAATAATATAGGATCTGTACTGAAAACTTGGTCCCACAAGTATCATAATCAGCTTAACACTTTAACTGGATGGTTAGGAAGGACAGGACTGGCAGTCTACATTAAAAGGACAACTAGGCTAAATGCTGGATACTAGAATAACTCTTTTGGCAGTATTCCATGTTTGAAATTCCTCACCTCGACTTCCACCTTTTGCACAACTTCATTTTTTTGCAACATATCTCTTTTGATCCCTATAAATAGAAGTTTTTGTCAGTTGCTAAGCATTTCATCATCATTTGACATGATGCACACATAGTATTAATCAAGACAATGTTTCATATGATGGCTGAATGTTCTATTCCATTTCCCTTGTGCTTATTTGTTATGTTTCTAAACTTGTTGCATCTCTTACCTCCAGGTTTTTTTTGAGGACCAGTTTGGCCTCGGGTTGATTGCTCGGGCAGTTGAAGAAGGGATAGCTGTCATAAAGCCTATGGGTATCATGATATTCAACATAGGAGGCCGACCAGGTCAAGGTGTCTGTGAACGCCTATTTCTACGCCGTGGATTCCATATCAGTAAGCTCTGGCAAACAAAAATTATGCAGGTATCAATTTTGTGAAACCAGGAAATCTTTCCATGCCAGCATTATGTTCTGGTTTTAGTAGGGCATAGATTTTCCATTTCTCGCCTCATAGTTTCATATTACAATTTGATATTCTTGTTTGGGATCATCACCAACTAGTTGATAATTTTCCAGGCTGCCGACACTGATATTTCAGCTTTAGTTGAAATTGAACAAAACAGCCCACATCAATTTGAATTTTTTATGGACCTTGCCGGGGATCAGTCTGTCTCTGCACGCACAACCCAAGCATACATGAAATCTGGTGGCCGTGTTTCACATGCTTTGTCTGTGTATAGCTGTCAACTTCACAAACCCATTCAGGTTCCTTCACACTCTCATTAGATTTGTAAAGTAAACAATACAGTGATGGAAGTAGTACTAATTCAGACGATTTTCAGGTGAAGAAATTGTTTGAGATTCTTAAAGATGGGTTCAATGAAATCAGCAGCTCCCTTGATTTGTCCTTTGATAATGATTCGGTTGCTTCTGAAAAAATGGCCTTCCTAGTATACCTTGCTAGTTTTTTGAAAGAGAATAAGTCCAATCCTTGTGAGCCTCCATTTGGATGTTTAAACTTCCGGAATCTTGTTGCTGAATTTATGAAGAGCTACTACAACATCCCATTAACTTATGATGTAAGGCTTCTTAGTTGTGTTCGCTTATACCAGAAATTCATAGGATCAACTTATTTGCCGCTTCTATCATGTGCTTCATATGATCCTCCTTTTTTTTCTGGTGCACCAGAATGTTGCTGTATTCCCTTCTCGTGTTGTTGCCATAGAAATTTCTCTTGGACTGTTCTCACCGGCACTTGCAATTGTGGATGAACATCTGACCAGACACTTGCCGAAGCAATGGTTAACATCCTCAGCAATTGAGGTACTCCCTGTGTGTGGCCCATGCATGCATATGCAGCTTGTGAATGTAGTGCAACACTTCTTCAAGCAACACCCAATGTGTACTACTTAATGGTGCAATGTTCTTCTTCTTTTTTAAAAAAATTGTTCAACGGGAATAATGGAAAAGGCATGCCTGTTAGGTGAAGAAAATATGATGATTCAAGAATGTTGATGTTAATGCTTCTTTTTAAAATTTCAGGGAAGAGCAGATTGTAACCATGCTGAAGACACAGTCATTGTAATTGCAGCACCACGCCAATTAGATTTGCTAATTGAGTTGATCAGGAAACTGAAGCCTCAGGTGGTTGTTACTTGCATGGCTAAGTTTGAGGCTATCACCAGTGCTGCTCTAGTGAATATACTAAGTGCAACAAGAGATATTGGTTCCCGGCTGTTCGTAGATATTTCAGAGCATCTAGAGTTGTCTAGCCCGCCAAACTCTAATGGTGTGTTGAAGTATCTTGCTGAGAACACCCTACCTTCGCATGCAGTTATACTCTGTGGTCAAGTAAAGGATCAGGTGCCTATAACTTTACCACATCAATTTTGTTCCATGGTGGATCGATCTCTCATGTCTCCTTTTAACTACGATTTATTATGATGAGTTAAATACCTTATGTGTCTCATCCTGACGCCCTGACCCCACTGGGGGATGTGTATATGTGATTGATGGTTGGTCTTATACATTAAAGACGATCCTACACTGTATTTGAACTTCTCTGCATTTTTACACCTGCTTTAGAAACTTCCTAAATATTTTAATCTGCATGTGCTCTACCTTATTTTGGATTATTGTGCACGTTTATTCTGATCTGGAAGTTGGATTATTGTGCAGGTTTATTCTGATATGGAAGTTGGTTTTGCCATATCTGAGGATGAAACTGTCTATAAGGCGTTGTCACAAACTAGTGAGCTATTGGAAGGACATACTTCTGTGATCAGCCAACAGTATTATGGCTGTGTTTTTCACGAGCTACTGGCGTTCCAAATTGACAACCGGCATGCACAGCGAGAGGTAATTGTGACGTAACTCCCGCAGTTTTCCACTCATCCTCATGATAATGGAAAACTGTTCTGTCTAATGGTGCCAATAGTGGACATTCCTCTCAGCATAACTCAGCCGTTTAGTTGGATAACAGGTACTCAGAGTGAACAACTAAATATATTAGTAGGATGACTGATTATGTTCCTTGATGTCTAACTATGAGTAATAATAATAATATGCCCTGGTATCTATGGAATATCACACTTAAAAAGAAAGGGGGCCTATGGAATATCATTTGACCTTAATGTTTAACTTTTGGTTAGGCTTTTGATGTTTCCTTGCTCTTTTGTAGAGACAACCTGCAGAAGTGATACCTGAGAAGATGATAGGATTTTCTAATTCAGCTATGTCAACCCTGAAAGAAGCTGAATTTTTCGTTCATGACTCCAAGGAATCTAGTATCATTCATATGGATCTAGACCACAGCTTTTTGCCAGTACCTTCTGTGGTGAACACTTCAATTTTTGAAATTTTTGTTAGGCAGAACATCACGGATTCTGAAACTGATGTTCATTTCAGCATTAAAAAGCTGGTGAAACATTACTATGGTGGTTTCCCAGGAGACCGTTATTCTGACAGGTTAGATGGCTTCGGTATGGAAATTATCTATGGAAGCACCTGTGTTGCACTCTTCAACAAGCTTGTTCTTTGCTGCATGCAAGAACAAGGTACCTTCTTTTTCCCTTTGGGCACCAATGGGCACTATGTCTCAGCAGCAAAGTTTATGAACGCAAACATCTCGACCATTCCAACAAATTCAGATTCAGGATTCAATATTGAACCAATGGTTCTAAACAAAGCTCTAACTGAGGAAGAAAATTGGGCCTGCTGGGTCTATATTTCTGGCCCTACAATTAACCCTTCTGGTTTCCTATACAGTGACAAAGAGATAAGAGATCTGCTTTCTATTTGTGCTATGCATGGAGCTAGGGTAGTGATAGATACCTCCTTCTCTGGTCTGGAGTTCCAAACCGACCGCTGGGCTTGGAGAAATTTGGAAAGATTTTCTCATAATGTTTGCTTAGATCCCCCATTCATCGCTTTTATGCTCGGAGAGCTGTCCCTTGGGCTGACTGCGAGTGGCCTTGATTTTGGGTTTTTAATTTTCAATGACCTGTCCGACGTTGAACATAATCTCGCAAACTTGAGTCAGCCACATAGCACATTGAAGTACACTTTTAGAAAGCTATTGGGTCTTAAGAACAAGAGGGATCAACACTTCTCTAATCTCAACATGGAGCAAAAGGAGACACTGAAAAATCGTGCCAACCACTTGGCAAAGGTTAGCCTTTTGTAACATTCTGAACTGCTCTCTTAAATTTGTACTCCCTTCAGATCTTAGTTTCACATAGAAAGATTGGCAGAACCTTATTAGTGTAATCTGAGTAACTTGAGTTCATGTTGGCAATCATTCCATCGAAAAATCAGTTTGATCTGTACTATTCCATAGAAATTGTAATATGCGGGCAAAAAAAACCTCGGTCGTACCTGTCCAGGGCGACTCGACCTAAACCTAGTGCTGCCCCCAATCCCCTCCCCCCCTCGCGTCGCTGCCGGAGGATGCCGCCGGGCGAAGCCCGTGTCGACGGCGGCGGCAAGGTGCTCTCTCGTGGCGACCCTAGTTCTATGGGCGGAGGAACTCCTTGGCGGCCGCTGTGTCCCAGCCCGCGCGGGACTGGGCGAGCGGTGGCAGGCTGTGGCGGGCGGAGCTTGACAGACGGCGGCGTTCTGCGGGTCAGCTGGTGATGGCGGCGCGGTGGCGTGCTAGGGATGATGGTCCCATCCAGATCGTGGCTGTGGCAGTGTTGGGCGGCACGGGTCACTTCCTCGCCGGCTTGGTGCACGATGGTCCTTGACGCAGTGCCAGACGGATCTGGAGGGGCGGCGCGAGAGGAACCATGACAGGCTGGCGGTCGGGGGTAGCCCGGTGACTTCGGCAGCAGCGTACAAGCAGGGGGGTTCTGTTGGGGAACGTTGCAGAAAACAAAAAATTTCCTACTCGTTTCACCAAGATCATCTAGGAGTTCATCTAGCAACGAGTGATTAGATGCATCTACATACCTTTGTAGATCGCGCACGGAAGCGTTCAAAAGAACGGTGATGATGTAGTCGTACTCGACGTGATCCAAATCACCGATGACCAGCGCCGAACGGACGGCACCTCCGCGTTCAACACACGTACGGGACGGGAGACGTCTCCTCCTTCTTGATCCAGCAAGGGGGAAGGAGAGGTTGATGAAGATCCAGCAGCACGACGGCGTGGTGGTGGATGCAGGGCGTCACAGCAGCAGGGCTTCGCCGAGACTACGAGGGAGAGACGTAACGGGGGGGG
>NC_041386.1:543337107-543343947 GCF_002162155.2 Triticum dicoccoides | reverse complement strand
TAGGGGTGCCTTCCACCACATGGACTCTTCCATGGTGGAAACCCTAGGCGCATGGGCCTATAGGGGCTGGTGCCCTTGGCCCATCTAGGCCAAGGCGCACCCCCTACAGCCCATGTGGCCCCCCGGGACAGGTGGCCCCACCCGGTGGACCCCCGGGACCCTTCCGGTGGTCCCGGTACAATACCGATAACCCCGAAACTTGTCCCGATGCCCGAAATAGCACTTCCTATATATATTTCTTTACCTCCGGACCATTCCGGAACTCCTCGTGACGTCCGGGATCTCATCCGGGACTCCGAACAACATTCGGGTTTCTGCATATACATATCTTCATAACCCTAGCGTCACTGAACCTTAAGTGTGTAGACCCTACGGGTTCGGGAGAGAAGCAGACATGACCGAGACGACTCTCCGGTCAATAACCAACAGCGGGATCTGGATACCCATGTTGGCTCCCACATGCTCCACGATGATCTCATCGGATGAACCATGATGTCGAGGATTCAATCAATCCCGTACGCTATTCCCTTTGTCTATCGATATGTTACTTGCCCGAGATTCGATCGTCGGTATCCCAATACCTCGTTCAATCTCGTTACCGGCAAGTCACTTTACTCGTACCGTAATGCATGATCCCGTGACCAGACACTTGGTCACTCTGAGCTCATTATGATGATGCATTACCGAGTGGGCCCAGTGATACCTCTCCGTCATACGGAGTGACAAATCCCAGTCTTGATCCATGTCACCCAACAGACACTTTCGGAGATACCCGTAGTCTACCTTTATAGTCACCCATTTACGTTGTGACGTTTGGCATACCCAAAGCACTCCTACGGTATCCGGGAGTTACACGATCTCATGGTCTAAGGAAAAGATACTTTGACATTGGAAAACTCTAGCAAACGAACTATACGATCTTGTGCTATGTTTAGGATTGGGTCTTGTCCATCACATCATTCTCCCAATGATGTGATCTCGTTATCAATGACATCCAGTGTCCGTAGTCAGGAAACCATGACTATCTGTTGATCAACGAGCTAGTCAACTAGAGGCTCACTAGGGACATGTTGGTGTCTATTATTCACACATGTATTACGATTTCCGGATAACACAATTATAGCATGAATAAAGACAATTATCATGAACAAGGAAATATAATAATAATGCTTTTATTATTGCCTCTAGGGCATATTTCCAACAGTCTCCCACTTGCACTAGAGTCAATAATCTAGTTACATTGTGATGAATCGAACACCCATGGAATTCTGGTGTTGATCATGTTTTGCTCTAGGGAGAGGTTTAGTCAACGGATCTGCTATATTCAGGTCCGTGTGTACTTTACAAATCTCTATGTCTCCATCTTGAACATTTTCACGAATGGAGTTGAAGCGACGCTTGATGTGCCTTGTCTTCTTGTGAAACCTGGGCTCCTTGGCAAGTGCAATAGCTCCAGTGTTGTCACAGAAGAGCTTGATCGGCCCCGACGCATTGGGTCTGACTCCTAGGTCGGTGATGAACTCCTTCACCCATATTGCTTCATGTGCTGCCTCCGAGGCTGCCATGTACTCCGCTTCACATGTAGATCCCGCCACGACGGTTTGCTTGCAACTGCACCAGCTTACTGCCCCACCGTTCAAAATATACACGTATCCGGTTTGTGACTTAGAGTCATCCAGATCTGTGTCGAAGCTAGCGTCGACGTAACCCTTTACGACAAGCTCTTCGTCACCTCCATAAACGAGAAACATTTCCTTAGTCCTTTTCAGGTACTTCAGGATATTCTTGACCGCTGTCCAGTGTTCCTTGCCGGGATTACTTTGGTACCTTCCTACCAAACTGACGGCAAGGTTAACATCAGGTCTGGTACACAGCATGGCATACATAATAGAACCTATGGCTGAGGCATAGGGGATGACGCTCATCTCTTCTATATCTTCTGCCGTGGTCGGACATTGAGCTGAGCTCAATTTCATACCTTGTAACACAGGCAAGAACCCCTTCTTGGATTGATCCATATTGAACTTCTTCAATATCTTATCAAGGTATGTGCTTTGTGAAAGACCTATGAGGCGTCTCGATCTATCTCTATAGATTTTGATGCCGAATATATAAGCAGCTTCTCCAAGGTCCTTCATTGAAAAACTTTTATTCAAGTAGGCCTTGATGCTGTCCAAGAGTTCTATATCATTTCCCATCAAAAGTATGTCATCTACATATAATATGAGAAATGCTACAGAGCTCCCACTCACTTTCTTGTAAACGCAGGCTTCTCCATAAGTCTGTGTAAACCCAAACGCTTTGATCATCTCATCAAAGCGAATGTTCCACCTCCGAGATGCTTGCACCAGCCCATAAATCGAGCGTTGGAGCTTGCACACTTTGTCAGCATTCTCAGGATCGACAAAACCTTCCGGCTGCATCATATACAATTCTTCCTTAAGGAAACCATTAAGGAATGCCGTTTTGACGTCCATTTGCCGTATTTCGTAATCATAGAATGCGGCAATTGCTAACATGATTCGGACGGACTTCAGCTTCGCTGCCGGTGAGAAAGTCTCATCGTAGTCAACCCCTTGAACTTGTCGATAACCCTTAGCGACAAGCCGAGCTTTATAGATGGTCACATTACCATCCGCGTCTATCTTCCTCTTAAAGATCCATTTATTTTCTATGGCTCTCCGCTCAACGGGCAAGTCAGTCAAAGTCCATACTTTGTTTTCATACATGGATCATATCTCGGATTTCATGGCTTCTAGCCATTTGTCGGAATCCGGGCCCGCCATCGCTTCTTCATAGTTCGAAGGTTCACCGTTGTCTAACAGCATGATTTCCAAGACAGGGTTGCCGTACCACTCTGGTGCGGAACGTGTCCTTGTGGACCTTCGAATTTCAGTAGGGGCTTGATCAGAAGTATCTTGATCATTGTCATTAACTTCCTCTCTAGTCGGTGCAGGCACCTCAGGAACATTTTCTTGAGTTGCGCCATTTTTCGGTTCAAGAGGTAATACTTCATCAAGCTCTACTTTCCTCCCACTTACTTCTTTCGAGAGAAACTCTTTCTCCAGAAAGGACCCATTCTTGGCAACAAAGATCTTGCCTTCGGATCTGAGGTAGAAGGTGTACCCAATAGTTTCTTTTGGGTATCCTATGAAGACGCATTTTTCCGACTTGGGTTCGAGCTTTTTAGGTTGAAGTTTCTTGACATAAGCATCGCATCCCCAAACTTTTAGAAACGACAGCTTAGGTTTCTTCCCAAACCATAATTCATACGGTGTCGTCTCAACGGATTTCGACGGAGCCCTATTTAAAGTGAATGCGGCAGTCTCTAAAGCATAGCCCCAAAAGGATAGCGCACCATATCTAATAGAGTGCGATTACGACGTTCGGACACACCATTACGCTGAGGTGTTCCAGGCGGCGTGAGTTGTGAAACTATTCCACATTTTCTTAAGTGTGCGCCAAACTCGTGACTCAAGTATTCTCCTCCACGATCTGATTGTAGAAACTTGATTTTCCTGTCACGTTGATTTTCAACCTCACTCTGAAATTCCTTGAACTTTTCAAAGGTTTTAGACTTGTGTTTCATTAAGTAGATATACCCATACCTACTTAAATCATCAGTGAGGGTGAGAACATAACGATAGCCACCGCGAGCCTCAACACTCATTGGACCGCACACATCAGTATGTATGATTTCCAATAAGTCGGTTGCTCGCTCCATTGTTCCTGAGAACGGAGTCTTGGTCATTTTACCCATAAGGCATGGTTCGCATGTGTCAAATGATTCATAATCAAGAGACTCTAAAAGTCCATCAGCATGGAGCTTCTTCATGCGTTTGACACCTATGTGACCAAGGCGGCAGTGCCACAGGTATGTGGGACTATCATTATCAACCTTACTTCTTTTGGTACTCACATTATGAACATGTGTAGCATCACGTTCGAGATTCATAAAGAATAAACCATTCACCATAGGAGCATGACCATAAAACATATCTCTCATAAAAATGGAACAACCATTATTCTCAGATTTAAAAGAGTAGCCATCTCGAATTAAACGAGATCCCGATACAATGTTCATGCTCAAAGCTGGCACTAAATAACAATTATTAAGGTTTACAACTAATCCCGAAGGGAGATGCAGAGGTAGCGTGCCGACGGCGACCACATTGACCTTGGAACGATTCCCGACGCGCATCGTCACCTCGTCCTTTGCCAGTTTCCGCTTATTCCGCAGCCCTTGCTTTGAGTTACAAATGTGAGCAACTGCACCGGTATCAAATACCCAGGAGCTACTACGGGCACTAGTAAGGTACACATCAATTACATGTATATCACATACACCTTTTGTTTTGCCGGCCTTCTTATCCGCTAAGTACTTAGGGCAGTTCTGCTTCCAGTGACCGCTTCCCTTGCAATAAAAGCACTCAGTCTCGGGCTTGGGTCCATTCTTTGGCTTCTTCCCGACAGCTTGCTTGCCGGGCGCGGCAACCTCCTTGCCATCCTTCTTGAAGTTCTTTTTACCCTTGCCTTTCTTGAACTTAGTGGTTTTATTGACCATCAACACTTGATGTTCCTTCCTGACTTCTACCTCTGCTGATTTCAGCATAGCAAATACTTCAGGAATGGTCTTTTCCATCCCTTGCATATTGAAGTTCATCACAAAGCTCTTGTAGCTTGGTGGAAGCGACTGGAGGATTCTGTCAATGACCGCATCATCCGGGAGATTAACTCCCAGCTGAGTCAAGCGGTTATGCAACCCAGACATAGTGAGTATGTGCTCACTGACAGAACTGTTTTCCTCCATCTTACAGCTGAAGAATTTGTCGGAGACTTCATATCTCTCGACCCGGGCATGAGCTTGGAAAACCATTTTCAGCTCTTCGAACATCTCATATGCTCCATGTCTCTCAAAACGCTTTTGGAGCCCCGGCTCTAGGCTGTAAAGCATGCCGCATTGAACTAGGGAGTAGTCATCGGAACGTGCCTGCCAAGCGTTCATAACATCTTGTTCTGCAGGGAGAACGGGTGCGTCACCAAGCGGTGCTTGTAGGACATAATCTTTCTTGGCAGCTATGAGGATGATCCTCAGGTTCCGGACCCAGTCCGTATAGTTGCTGCCATCGTCTTTCAGCTTGGTTTTCTCTAGGAACGCGTTGAAGTTGAGGACTACATTGGCCATTTAATCTACAAGACATATTGTAAAATATTTAGACTAAGTTCATGATAATTAAGTTCAACTAATCAAATTATTAATGAACTCCCACTTAGATTAGACATCCCTCCAGTCATCTAAGTATTACATGATCCGAGTTTAACTAGACCGTGCCCGATCATCACGTGAGACGGACTAGTCAACGTTGGTGAACATCTTCATGTTGATCGTATCTTCTATACGACTCATGCTCGACCTTTCGGTCTTCTGTGTTCCGAGGCCATGTCTGTACATGCTAGGCTCGTCAAGTTAACCTAAGTGTTTGCATGTGTAAATGTGTCTTACACCCGTTGTATGTGAACGTCTGAATAAAACACCCGATCATCACGTGGTGTTTTGAAACAGCGAACTGTCGCAACGGTGCACAGTTAGGGGGAACACTTCTTGAATTTATTGTGAGGGATCATCTTATTTACTACCGTCGTTCTAAGTAAACAAGATGCAAAACATGATAAACATCACATGCAATCAAATAATAAACGTGACATGATATGGCCAATATCACATAGCTCCTTTGATCTCCATCTTGGGGCTCCATGATCATCTTGTCACCGGCTTGACACCATGATCTCCATCATCATGATCTCCATCATCGTGTCTCCATGAAGTTGCTCGCCAACTATTACTTCTACTACTATGGCTAACGCGTTTAGCAATAAAGTAAAGTAATTTACATGGCGTTTCTCGATGACACGCAGGTCATAAAAAGAATAAAGACAACTCCTATGGCTCCTGCCGTTTGTCATACTCATCGACATGCAAGTCGTGAATCCTATTACAATAGCATGAACATCTTATACATCACATATAGATCATTCATCATTCATCACAACTTTGGCCATATCATATCACAAACCACTTGCTGCAAAAACAAGTTAGACGTCCTCTAATTGTTGTTGCAAGTTTTACGTGGCTGAATTAGGGTTCTAGCAAGAACGTTTTCTTACCTACGTTAAAGCCACAACGTGATTTGTCAACTTCTATTTACCCTTCATAAGGACCCTGTTCATCGATTCCGCTCCAACTAAAGTGAGAGAGACAGACACCCGCCAGCCACCTTATGCAACTAGTGCATGTTAGTCGGTGGAACCGGTCTCACGTAAGCGTACGTGTAAGGTTGGTCCGGGCCGCTTCATCCCACAATACCGCTGAAGCAAGAAAGGACTAGTAACGGCAAGAAAGTTGACAAATCTACGCCCACAACAAATTGTGTTCTACTCGCGCAAGAAGAACTACACATAGACCTAGCTCATGATGCCACTGTTGGGGAACGTTGCAGAAAACAAAAATTTTCCTACTCGTTTCACCAAGATCATCTAGGAGTTCATCTAGCAACGAGTGATTAGATGCATCTACATACCTTTGTAGATCGCGCACGGAAGCGTTCAAAAGAACGATGATGATGTAGTCGTACTCGACGTGATCCAAATCACCGATGACCAGCGTCGAACGGACGGCACCTCCGCGTTCAACACACGTACAGGATGGGAGACGTCTCCTCCTTCTTGATCCAGCAAGGGGGAAGGAGAGGTTGATGAAGATCCAGCAGCACGACGGCGTGGTGGTGGATGCAGGGCGTCACAGCAGCAGGGCTTCGCCGAGATTACGAGGGAGAGACGTAA
>NC_041386.1:543336380-543337097 GCF_002162155.2 Triticum dicoccoides | reverse complement strand
GACGGCGTGGTGGTGGATGCAGGGCGTCACAGCAGCAGGGCTTCGCCGAGACTACGAGGGAGAGACGTAACGGGGGGAGATGGAGGCGCCAGGGGCTGGTGTGAAATCCCTCCTCTCCCCCCACTATATATAGGGGTGCCAGGGGGGCGCCGGCCCTAGTAGATGAGATCTACTAGGGGGGGGGGGGGCGGCGGCCAAGGGGAGGTTTCCCTCCCCCCAAGGCACCTAGGGGTGCCTTCCACCACATGGACTCTTCCATGGTGGAAACCCTAGGCACATGGGCCTATAGGGGCTGGTGCCCTTGGACCATCTAGGCCAAGGCGCACCCCCTACAGCCCATGTGGCCCCCCGGGACAGGTGGCCCCACCCGGTGGACCCCCGGGACCCTTCCGGTGGTCCCGGTACAATACCGATAACCCCGAAACTTGTCCCGATGCCCGAAATAGCACTTCCTATATATAATTCTTTACCTCCGGACCATTCCGGAACTCCTCGTGACGTCCGGGATCTCATCCGGGACTCCGAACAACATTCGGGTTTCTGCATATACATATCTTCATAACCCTAGCGTCACCGAACCTTAAGTGTGTAGACCCTACGGGTTCGGGAGACAAGCAGACATGACCGAGACGACTCTCCGGTCAATAACCAACAGCGGGATCTGGATACCCATGTTGGCTCCCACATGCTCCACGATGATCTCATCGGATGAACCAC
>NC_041386.1:543321389-543336370 GCF_002162155.2 Triticum dicoccoides | reverse complement strand
ACCCTAGGCGCATGGGCCTATAGGGGCTGGTGCCCTTGGCCCATCTAGGCCAAGGCTCACCCCCTACAGCCCATGTGGCCCCCCGGGACAGGTGGCCCCACCCGGTGGACCCCCGGGACCCTTCCGGTGGTCCCGGTACAATACCGATAACCCCGAAACTTGTCCCGATGCCCGAAATAGCACTTCCTATATATATTTCTTTACCTCCGGACCATTCCGGAACTCCTCGTGACGTCCGGGATCTCATCCGGGACTCCGAACAACATTCGGGTTTCTGCATATACATATCTTCATAACCCTAGCGTCACCGAACCTTAAGTGTGTAGACCCTACGGGTTCGGGAGACAAGCAGACATGACCGAGGCGACTCTCCGATCAATAACCAACAGCGGGATCTGGATACCCATGTTGGCTCCCACATGCTCCACGATGATCTCATCGGATGAACCACGATGTCGAGGATTCAATCAATCCCGTACGCTATTCCCTTTGTCTATCGATATGTTACTTGCCCGAGATTCGATCGTCGGTATCCCAATACCTCGTTCAATCTCGTTACCGGCAAGTCACTTTACTCGTACCGTAATGCATGATCCCGTGACCAGACACTTGGTCACTCTGAGCTCATTATGATGATGCATTACCGAGTGGGCCCAGTGATACCTCTCCGTCATACGGAGTGACAAATCCCAGCCTTGATCCATGTCACCCAACAGACACTTTCGGAGATACCCGTAGTCTACCTTTATAGTCACCCAGTTACGTTGTGACGTTTGGCATACCCAAAGCACTCCTACGGTATCCGGGAGTTACACGATCTCATGGTCTAAGGAAAAGATACTTTGACATTGGAAAACTCTAGCAAACAAACTATACGATCTTGTGCTATGTTTAGGATTGGGTCTTGTCCATCACATCATTCTCCCAATGATGTGATCTCGTTATCAATGACATCCAGTGTCCATAGTCAGGAAACCATGACTATCTGTTGATCAACGAGCTAGTCAACTAGAGGCTCACTAGGGACATGTTGGTGTCTGTTATTCACACATGTATTACGATTTCCGGATAACACAATTATAGCATGAATAAAGACAATTATCATGAACAAGGAAATATAATAATAATGCTTTTATTATTGCCTCTAGGGCATATTTCCAACAGGTTCATAGGCGTGCTGCCTGGTGTCGCCGGCAGGTGTCGTTCCTGGACGCATCGTCGGTCAGAGGGCTAGATCCAGGCGGGATTGGGCCTTGCTACCGGAGGTCTCTCCTCTCAGGGACATGCGATCCATCTCTATGCCAGTGATGTCCGCACAAAGGTGCTCCTTTGGTGGCGATCTCATGTTTCCGTGGTGGCAGTCTTGGATGGTGAGTGGTGTTGGCAATGCGCTTTGGCCATGTGGGTGGCGAGGTGCGCTGTGGTGGGTGATCAGTGCTAGTCGTGGGATCTGGAGTTCCTGGTTTGTTGTGGTGGGTCCCTGACGGGGAGGGGTTTGTGCCCTGTTCCCACGACATGGTAGGGGGGTCGGGCTGAGCGAAAGCTTTGAGCCTTGGTGCCGGTGGCGGTAATGCCCGTGGGTGTTACGTTCCTCTTGGGGCGCCGCTTTGGTCCTCTCCTTGCCCTCCGACACTCAGGGTGAAATCCTTTGTCTACCTCGGTGGACACAGCGGCGGCGATGCTTCATGTCGTGACCCTCTTGGGGGCGTCGCCGATGAGTGTGAGTACTATGTGCTTCTTCTCGGCGACTCGTGGAGGCATTTAGTGGTGGTTTTAAGCAGTTCTGGCTAGTTTTGTCGTTTTTTGTGTTTTGATCGGTTTCTGAGGATTTCCTCAATACCTTCGGTCGTATGGCTTTATTAATATATAAAGCGGGGCGAAAGCCTGTTTCGAGGAGGAAATGGTAATATGCAGTTAGCTAGACATACTTTTGCACAACTGGCTGTGAGGACCTTGAATTTGCGCGTTGTAGAGTTTGCGAGGCAATTTTTGACATGCTCTTCTTTTTTATGCAATGAAAAGACACTTGTGAGCTGTGGCTGGGATGTTCCTGGCTGTCATGGTGGTATCTCGATGCTGGCGAAACCAACAACCTACATTGGCAAATCATTCAAGACTGAAGGTTTTGAAGGCACGCTCGATGGTTGCAACATCAGGGAAGCCATTCTTAGATCCACTGGACTGTGTATAAGCAGTAGTAAATGGACTGGGATACCGGACTACTGCCGGTTCAGCTTTGCTTTAGAGAGCAGCGAATTCAACCGGGCAATGGGCTGCATAACCAGGTTCAAAGAGTTTGTTCTGGGAGTCGACATGCTCACATATGAAGGATAGCTAGAGTGCTTCATCATGCTCAAACAAGTGGTTACTATTCCGTTGGAAAGCGGTAATATTTTCCTTTCTACGACAAGGTTTTGGCTGGAAGATGATTCTTTTCTTTCTGGTATCCGGTGGTTATAGTTATTTCAGATTGATTGTATAATGTCTCCTTGACGTCGGTATGATTGTTGGCACTAGTTTAGAGACTAAATCGGACTGGATCGAAAGCTTGGAGTGCAAGAAGAAGAAACAACAACTGGAGAATTGGGGAAGATTTGTGCTCAGATTGATGCTGTGTACTACTCCAAGCTTTCTAATTAACCGAGGCATGTCTTTTCCCTTGCTGACTGCTTCGTCATAGTCCTTCACCAAAAGAAGTGTCCATGCATGTAGCGCTATTTGCGTTTATTTCATTTCAAGTTGAACCACAACATGCATGCATTTTGTATACATATTACATGTAGGGTGTGGGATCACATCTGAACATGAATGCATCATGTTAGAGTGGTACAACACGTATTTCATTTCGTGGCTATCGAACATCTAGACGAGCCACGTAACTTTCTTGCTGCACTTCTGCTTCCATGGCCAGAGCATGACGAGAACATCATCAATCGCCTGCTGCTTGGTGTGGATCCCGATGCCGTCGTCAGGGTCGCCTAGTTTGGTGGCTTCTTTGCTCCCCTCCCACACGTCGTTGTTCTGCTTCGCCAGCAGCAGAGAGCACGATATGGCCTTCCAGTTGACCACCAGCAGAGAACGGACTTGAGAAGACTTTGCAGGGTGCACCGTGGCGCATGCATTGTAGCAGCTCCTTATATAGTGGAACTAGCTAGCTGCTCAGACCGGGGGGCATGCAGACTGCTCAATAGTTGCTGCATTGATGAAGCAATTCAGTTCCGATCACCTACATACTCCCACTCCGAGCTAGACACAGATGGAAGCATGGAGTAATTCCCGGCGCGGTATCCCTGCTACATATATCTGGTGCAGTTAGCGTCTTTCCATTCCATATTAATGTTAGTAACTTGAAAGTTGATGAAACTTGGATCGTTTAGCATCTTTCCTTTCCTATGGGGAAGTTTTCACCTACTGCATGCTTGAATTTAGCAATCCAAATTCTAGCGCCTGCTGGCATAGGAGGAGGCATGCAGACTGCTCAGTAGTTGCTGCATCGGTGAAGCAATTCAGTTTTTTACTCGGCCGAGACAGATGGAAGCTAGCTGCACATATTTATAGATGGAGTAGTATATATATACACCTACATACTCCCACTCCGAGCTAGACACAGATGGAGTAGTATATATATATATATATATATATATATATATATATATATATATATATATATATATATATATATATATGTATGTATGTATGTATCTGGCACACAGAAGTTTTTCTGCAAAACTACTGTAACATCCCAAAATTCTAAATTTTGGAATGTTATAAACAAATAGATAGATTTGATTGATTGCTTGATTGATTGACTGAAAGTGAGTGAATTCGAAACTTTTTGAAAGTTAAATGAGAGGGAATAAAAGGACTTTCCCAAACTTTCATATTGGTTTTCTGATCTTCGTGAATTCAAATTCTTTTCATCACAAAACCCCGGAGAGAAGATGACATGACTTCTTCCATTTATTTAAATGACAAGGGGTGTTGAGAATATTTGAATTTCATTTGGAAATATCCCAATTCTGAAACTTTATGCGACTCAATGATTTTCACGAGAGAAGATAAAATGACTTCTTCAAATTATATGAAATATGAGTTGGGAGTTTCAAAGAATTAAATTCAAAGCCCCTTTGAATTTATTTTCAATTTGGAATAGATCATCATGCATATTTTATTTTCTTGCATTTTGGTCGATCCTAGAAATTTCACGCAACTCAAGGACCTTCGGAGAGAGTTGGAGATTTCGTTATTTTCATATTTGAGAGTTTTCTCGAATTTGAAAAGAGGGTCATTTGATTTATTTATTTTATCTTCAATAATTTTCCGTTATCAAAAAAATATAAGAGAGGGAATAATATGACTTTCCCAAAATACAGGAAAAGTGAAGATTTAATAAATAGATCAAACTTTGTTTTCCGGTGTTTATTCGCATTTTATTCGGATAGGGAAAATGCGCGTTTTTGAAAATTTTATTTTAGGTCCGGAGAAAAGTTCATTTTGTTCGGCTCATTTTTAGGAGTCGGGGAAAATTTACTTTATTAAATTTTGGAGTTCGTTTAGATTTTCTTTTATTTATTTTTCTGCGCGCGAGACCGTTTAAAAAAAAAAATCCGCAGCGCCTTGGGCCAAAGGCCCAAGCCACTAGCCGCCGGCCGGCCAAGAGGCCATAGCGCGCGTGCACCAGGGAGCCGCCGCTTCTTGCTTTCCTAGTCTTAGTAGGACTCTTGTCCTATGTTCGTTTATTCCGTATCTATTTCTAGATCTTTTCCTTTTGTTTCCTAATCCTAGTCTATTTCTTGTCCCCTACCCCAAGCAAAACCCTCCCCTCCCCAATATAAATACCCAAGCACCCCCCCCTCTAAACACATCAAACCAACACCTCTCCTCTCCTCTCCGCCGCCCCACGCCGCGCCGCCACACCCACGCCGCGCCGCCGCACCACCCAAGCCGCGCCTCACCCCGCGCCTCTCACCCGCGCCGCCGCCCTTGTGCATCGCCGCCGCGCCCAACGCCGCCCAACCCCGCGCCCTAGTGCCGCCACCGCCACCATGCGTCACCGCGCCGCCGCCGCCCTGCGTCAACGCCGCCGTCGCCGCCGTTCGCCGGAGGTACCGCGCCGCGTCTCTTCTTTCCCTCGGTTCGGTTTTTCTTATAAACCGTTCCGATTCTTTTCTTCTCTACCGATTCGTTTTCTTTCCGATTTTTCGCTAAACCGTTCCGGTGTTCTAGATCGGTTTTTCGTTCGATCTCTTTTCCCGAAAACCCTAGATTGGTTTTCGTTCTTCTTTCGGACCGTTCGTCTCAACGAACGTGATCACCGATTATTTCCCGGTTAACGACGTCTGTTCGTATAACCGTTCTTCTTTTTCTTCTCGTCGGATTTATTCCGCGATCGCGATCTCAGATCCGATCTTCGTTCTAGTTTATCTTCTCGCTCGTTTATCGGAATCAGGTGATTCAAGCGCCTGGAGTTTCATCTCGAAACCGCCGTTTCGTCTAATCAACTTGAACAAGCTTTTGCTACAGTAAAATTTTGACCTAGATTCAACTTGCTAGAACCGAGTTGTTTTCTTCCGCCGTTTGTTTTTCGACGTTTGTTCGGCTCGTTCTTTCTTTGCAACCGGAGTTCTTAAGTTGAACTTTCTGGTTCGTTCTCTTGTTCGATTTTCCCTGTGCATTAGATGAGTACTTATTGTGTGGTTACTATTGTTTGCTTACGATAGATCAACCGGAGTGTGACGAGTAGATCTATCACGAGTTTTGAGTGCGAATCATCTTCATCAACATTGCAGGCAAGTAACACTTGATCATATCTTTCCTACTACCCAGTTTTATTGCATTAGATCAAACCCTCAAACACTTGCATTGTTAGGATCTAATTAAATTGTGGATGGGAAGTAGATGAGGTAGTACCTATTACCTGTTACTTATGAAACCTTGGGAGTTACTTCTACGTTTGCTTATTATGCTATGCTATGCTAGTAGACGTGGATTGGGTGAGTGAATATCCATGACAGATGTGAGATTGTTAATAAATGGCTTATCTAAGGTGGCAACCTAAACACACATCTGGGTGGATTGAGGCACCTGATGTCTATCAGGACTTGCCTGTTTTTTTTTTGGACCGCCACCCAGGCTCAAAGGGATCATAAGATCTTTCATGCTAGAAACTTCCGTGTGCAGCCACATGCTACTATGGGCTCTAGCATAGTTGACTAAGTTGTGCGAACTCTTACGGGGTAGACTAGCAGATGTAGGGGATGTAGGTGTACCGGTTTACCCCACATGTAAGGTGCTAGCGCTTCTGAAAGACTATGTCTCGGTCATCCGTCTTCTCAAACACCCTGTAGTGCGAGAAACCAAACGGAGGCGATCGAGTCTTGTGGGAAAAGTGCGCAAACCTCTGCAGAGTAACAAACTAATCATGATTAGCCGTGTCCCCGGTTATGGACAACTTGAGTATCTAGTACTTGAATATCAAGTGAATCTCAACATGTTACTTCTAATTAATGTTGTTGGGTTTTAATTATTTTTAATTGGGATTGAGGATGCTGTCAACCATTCTCAATGTTTAACAACCACCATGATAGTTAAATAAATTTTATTCCTTTGAAGTAGGGAAAAATTGGCTTTTCGCAAAAACTGTAATCATAGAGCTTTCCACCAGCCATATATGCATGTAGTATAGCCTATTCTTTCATTACTCTCTATGTGTTACATTGCCAGCATATTCCATGTGCTGACCCGTTTTCGGGCTGCAACTTTTCATGTTGCAGACTTTTCAGACGACGAGTAAGTGGTACGTTAGGGTTACGATTTCTGCACTCAACTTTGCCGTTGGTGTTGATGGGAAACCACAACCTTGTTGCTTCCGCTATATTTTGGATTGAGGTAATAGTATTTACGTTACTTTATACATGTGATTTACCTCTGTTATAAATCCTTCGAGTACTGTGTGTGTCAGCATACTGATCCAGGGATGACACATAAGCACAGAGACTTGATCCATTCGGGTCGGGTCGCTACAAGATGGTATCAGAGCACATGTTGACTGTAGGACGTGACCCTAGAAATTGGCAAGCCCATAGCAAAGATTTTTCTCTACAACTTTCCCTTTCAAAAAGATCTTTTACCTCTCTTCTCTTCTGAGTTTATTCAAATATTCCCCTTTTAAGTGAGACCATACCCCTTTTCCCTTTTGACCACTCGAAGATTTGACTGATGAGACCACTCCAAGGAGACAAGATATCGGACAACTAAGACCATTTGGAATGAAGAGGATTTTACCGTGTAAATGGAAACTACAACTGTTGAAGACTCCGAAGACTTGGAGATTTGAAGGCTCTGAAGAATTCCCAAATTTGTATGACCCAGGAAGGCTACCTTTATGGAACCTGGCAGACTATGGAAGTTATCAATACCGAGATCAAGGTGTATCGGAGAAAGACCGGAGCATGGAGAGTTAGTAACTCAAAGTTTTGTCAAGAGAACCCTAAGGCAGGAGTTATTAACTCATGGAAATGACAAGAGCAAAAAAAAAAACACGGCTATCCATGATGTTATCGCCCGCCTATGCTATTGTCACCGTGCGGAGTTAAAGCATGCAGATGCATGGAAGGATTGGATGGTAGAAAGCTGATGGAGCATCTATCTGCAAACGTGGAGTGTTAACCTTAGCTGGTGTATTCACCAGGATCTGGAGTGTTACATCAGGAAGTTAAGATGGACCTACAAGAAGCAATATTTGACAATAAGGCAATTGGTGAAGAACTCAGGACCCAGAAGCTGAAAGTAGACAAGATGAAGGAGCAAAACATCGAGATACCGGAGATTTGACAATAACTGAAGGACAGTAGGATCATGGATCATGTCAAGGATGTTGAAACCGGCAGTTGGAACGTAACTCCAGAAATATTGAAGGACGTCGCGAGAGACTTCGCGTCAACAGAGATGATCTGGCAAAAGAACTTGAGCAGGACAAGCACGATTGGAAGAAGCCATCGGAGACATGAACAAGACTTGAAGAGTTTGACGACGTTGACCTTAGAAGACCAAACCCCTGTTATATACCTACGTTAGATGCGACGATTGTGAGCTGTCATTTGTTTAATGTTTTCCGACAGCCACGACAAAATCTGTCTTTTCAAAACTTTTGTTTGTATTGTGTGTATCCCTCCCTATCTCTCTTATCCCACCCCAAACCCATGGACCCAATATAGGATGAATGGAGATGAACTTGTACTCTCTGGACCGATGAGTCAATGGGAGATGGACCGATGGATTCAGAACATGAGGATCACATGAAGAATAACCCTATAGCCGGAAGGGATATGACCCAGCACGCTCTTCCATTCTTTGAAAGAAGTGTTGCTACCTGGTGGAGGATGTACCAAACCATCAACAGATGACAAGGAGTAACCACTTGGAAAGAATTTAAGTTGACCTTGCTAAAGTCTCAGTTTGTGTCCCAGAAGTTGAAGCCTTATGGAAAGGATATGAAGAAACCTTGTGCATGCAAGATTTGTGGACAAATCGGACACACCCATAAGGAACACAAGGATGAATGCCCTAATTGTGAAGGAAGTCACCCAACTGAAGAATGCCCAACTAGACAGATTACTTGTTTCTTGTGTGAAGGGACTACCCACTACCCTGCTCAGTGTCACATTTACCCCATGGTACAAAGAACCATCCAGCAGAAGGAAGAAGAAATGAAAGGAGCCCTCATGGAAGGTTTAGAAGAACCTGTGATGAAGAAAGAGGTGGAGGACACACCCAAGGAAGAGCCAATTAGACCCTGCACTAAGTCATGCTATTCATGTGGAGAAGAAGGACACATCTCCCAAGATTGTCTGAATGGAGATCTAGTAGAATTCCCGACAGAGGAAGTAGAGTATGACCCACAGGAAATAGAAGCCCTGATTGGAACGGAAAGGTCCAGGAAGAGAAGTAGGTTGGATTCGAGGAACAACCCAATTTCCACAAAGAAATACCTGAGTCATATCACATGTTTCAGGTGCAAAAATTCAGGGCACTACTTCAATGATTGCCCAAGAGGGAAGAAAAGGACCCAAGGAGACTATGTGATCATGAGGAAACCTCGAAACCTGTCAGAAGTAATGTGTTTCCGTTGTAATGGAGCAGGGCACTTTGCCAGAGGTTGTCCGAAGGAGAAGGAGACTTGTGATAAATAGTTGAGTTTGTAACAGAAGTAATATAGTAGTGGTAGTGAGAACATTTTCTTTTATATAGAGGTATTGAATTGAGGCATGTAATGGAAAAACAGGAGATTGTAATGATTTGAGAATTAATAAAGTTAGCCTCGTTGGTACTGATATGGATTTTATGAGTTGCTACTCTATGAAGGAGGATTTTGACCATTTTTGAGGATAAGAGAAATATGGTCTATGGAAGATTTGTGTATTTTAAGGGTGGTAGTACCCTGTAAGAACCTTTGACCCCAGAAAGGATAAAGATACTCCACTGCATGGATTTTGGGCAAAATGAAATACGAGTTTTGTCTCGATATGTGTGATGCCCCTAGAGTATGTGGGATGAAGTCGGAGACCGACAGTTGTTTGGACCAAATGTGATCAAGGAGTCAGAAGAGAATGTTAAGTTGATTCGAGATAGACTGAAGGTAGCTCAGTCCAGGTAGAAGAGTTATGTAGACTTAAAAACGCAAGGAGGTAGTCTATGAAATTGGAGACAGAGCATGTCTTCATGTGTTCCCTCTGCGAGGAGTTAAACGGATTGGAGTTAAGGGACAGTTAGCCCCGAGGTTTGTAGGACCATACCGAGTTTTGGAGGGTATGGAGAAGTGGCCAACAAGTTAGAGTCACCCGGAGGACTGTAAGGAGTTCAAGATGTGTTTTACGTTTCCCAGTTGAAGAAGTGCCATGCAGAGATGGCCAATATTCCCCTATAAGGACGCTTGACCGCGGAAAGGATAATGATGTGGAGTATGGATTTCATAAGTATAAGTTTTATCACGGTATGTGGGACATCCCACGAGGATGAAGAAATGAAGTGTTATTGGATATAAAGGAGGTATGATGTTGGAAATATGGATCAATGGAAATTCCATGAAGAGTCTGAGTAATCATGTCCCCGTTTGGTGCAAATATAAGGAAAAGAGACAGTACATTTGGATGGATTTTAAGTATGCCAGGAAGTTGGATGTTGGGATAATGATCAGTTGCCCAGATGATGAGTTCAAGATTTGCAAGTGATGAGATGGGCCATAACCCACAGGCCCCAGGACCTGCCAAGAAGCAAGCACACTCTTGCTGAAGGAAAAACCCTGGAAGAAGTTACGACTTGTATCAACCGACGATTCTATAGGAGTTTACGCAAAACCTGAGAGTTGTTAAGTAACGATAGATGTTTGTTTGGCTTGCAGAATCAATGGATTTTCCGAACTTGGTTCATCGACAAGAGAAATTCTGCAATGCTTGTGAGGTTGACCGAGTGTTAGTATGCGAGATTCGCTAAACTGTATACATGGTAATGATTTGGGTGCGGGATGGATTGATCACCATACCGACTTACTCTTATTATTCGCTTTGCTATATGGGATGGTAAATCTGAGTGACTTACCTATAGTGGAGAGACGATGATCAAAACCTTGTTTGAACCTTAGAAAGGTATAGGTATTTTTTTCCTTGTACACGGCAGTTGTTGCCACCCGTAGGTTATACGGTGAGGTTCAACCCAGACCCTTTCCTGCAGGAGAAACCATAAATTGTTGACCACCACGAGATATCGATAGTTGTTTAGCATTGGCGTCAGACCCGTCAGCTATGAAGACCCAGTTTCGGGATAACCTTACCAAGATGAAAGGACAAAGGAATTGAGGAAAAGGTTATGCCACTACCGGAAGAGCCAGAGAAGGGATTATCCTTAATATCTGAGAAGACTGACACTGTCAACGATAAGGATGGAGTATATGAGTTTTGATGGAACCGTAACAATGTTTCTAAGGGTGGTAGCACCCGAGACCTCGGAGATGATCGATGGACTTTGAGAAGACCCCAAACCCTAACCTATTCTTTCTAGCCTCTCCGAATCTCGAGGACGAGATTCATTTTAAGGGTGGTAGTTTGTAACATCCCAAAATTCTAAATTTTGGAATGTTATAAACAAATAGATAGATTTGATTGATTGCTTGATTGATTGACTGAAAGTGAGTGAATTCGAAACTTTTTGAAAGTTAAATGAGAGGGAATAAAAGGACTTTCCCAAACTTTCATATTGGTTTTCTGATCTCCATGAATTCAAATTCTTTTCAAACACAAAACCCTAGAGAGAAGATGACATGACTTCTTCCATTTAAAAATGAAAAGGGTGTTTGAAAAATAATTGAATTTCATTTGGAAATATTTCAATTCTGAAACTTTATGCGACTCAATGATTTTCACGAGAGAAGATAAAATGACTTCTTCAAATTATATGAAATATGAGTTGGGAGTTTCAAAGAATTAAATTCAAAGCCCCTTTGAATTTATTTTCAATTTGGAATAGATCATCATGCATATTTTATTTTCTTGCATTTTGGTCGATCCTAGAAATTTCACGCAACTCAAGGACCCTTGGAGAGAGTTGGAGATTTCGTTATTTTCATATTTGAGAGTTTTCTCGAATTGAAAAAAAGATCATTTGACCTAGATTCAACTTGCTAGAACCGAGTTGTTTTCTTCCGCCGTTTGTTTTTCGTCGTTTGTTCGGCTCGTTCTTTCTTTGCAACCGGAGTTCTTAAGTTGAACTTTCTGGTTCGTTCTCTTGTTCGATTTTTCCCTGTGCATTAGATGAGTACTTATTGTGTGGTTACTATTGCTTGCCTACGATAGATTGACCGGAGTATGACGATTAGATCTATCAAGAGTTTTGAGTGCGAATCATCTTCATCAACATTGCAGGCAAGTAACACTTGATCATATCTTTTCTACAACCCATGTTTTATTGCATTAGATCAATCCTCTCACATTGCATGATTAGGATCCAATTAAATTGTGGGATGGGAAGTAGAATTGAGGTAGTACCTATTACCTGTTACTTATAAAACCTTGGGGGTTACTTCTACGTTTGCTTATTATGCTATGCTATGCTAGTAGACGTGGATTGGGTGAGTGATATCCATGACAGATGTGAGATTGATAATTTTAATGGTTTATCTAAGGTGGCAACTTAAACACACATCTGGGTGGATTGAGGCACCTGATGTCTATCAGGACTTGCCTGTTTTTATTTTGGACCGCCACCCAGGCTCAAAGGGATCATAAGATCTTTCATGCTAGAAACTTCCGTGTGCAGCCACATGCTACTATGGGCTCTAGCATAGTTGACTAAGTTGTGCGAACTCTTACGGGGTAGACTAGCAGATGTAGGGGATGTAGGTGTACCGGTTTACCCCACATGTAAGGTGCTAGCGCTTCTGAAAGACTATGTCTCGGTCATCCGTCTTCTCAAACACCCTGTAGTGCGAGAAACCAAACGGAGGCGATCGAGTCTTGTGGGAAAAGTGCGCAAACCTCTGCAGAGTAACAAACTAATCATGATTAGCCGTGTCCCCGGTTATGGACATTTTGAGTATCTAGTTCTTGGATTATCCTGTTGATCTCAACACGTTACTTATTATAATTTGTTTGGGTTTAATGAGTACTTTTAATTGGGATTGAGGATGCTGTCAACCATTCTCAATGTTTAACAACCACCATGATAGTTAAATAAATTTTATTCCTTTGTAGTAGGAAAAAATTGGCTTTACGCAAAAACCTTATAACCATAGAGCTTTTCCACCAGCCATATATGCATATAGTGATAGCCATTGTTCATTATTCTCTATGGTGTGAATTTGCCAGTACATTCAATGTACTGACCCGTTTCGGGCTGCAACGTCTTATGTTGCAGGTTTCTTACGACGAGTAAGTGATACGTTAGGGTTACGATTTCTGCACTCAACTTTGCCGTTGGTGTTGATGGGAAACCACAACCTTGTTGCTTCCGCTATATTTTGGATTGAGGTAATAGTATTTACGTTACTTTATACATGTGATTTACCTCTGTTATAAATCCTTCGAGTACTGTGTGTGTCAGCATACTGATCCAGGGATGACACATAAGCACAGAGACTTGATCCATTCGGGTCGGGTCGCTACAACTACCTACCGCATCCAACATCGTACGATTTGCATCAAACGCTTTTTTTTCGAAAACGCCCGCGCGTGGGCTGGTGCTACGCGCTGCTCCTTCCGCGCAAGACCCGTGTGGTCTTTTCTGCTGTTCCTGCTCCTATTTGTTGTTCCTGCCACTATTCCATATGCGTGCTACTGCTGTTTACTAGCTAGGCTAGGCTAGGCTAGCTGCTATCTGCTAATTAGGCTAGTTACTAGCTAGCAGCGAGTGCTACTGCTATTTCATGCCAGTAGCCGATGCGTTCTACTAGCTTTTATGCATTTTCTTACATCTTTGTGGTAAATTAAAAGAAAAAAGTTAGAAAAAGAATCATGTTTTTGTCAGATACACATCTCTCTTGCAGTAAATTGTCTGTCGACGATTTTTTTTACTTTGATCCAGACAACTTCGATACCATCATGGTAGTAATTTTGACCCCCAAAAAAGGTTGTTTGATCTAGTAGATTTTTTTTGGAAATATACTCCGATAAATTTTGTGTAAACAACATGGTATTTTAAGCACCACGGGCCTGATAACTTACCTACAAACACATATATTATGTTTCTGAAAAAAGATACCCCGATAACTCTGTGTGAAAATAGCATGATAATATACAAACACATATATAATAATATACATACAAACATTGCGGTAAGATTTACCGGGGGAGGGGGGCTGTTCAAATATACCCCCCGATAATTTTGTTAAAAAACATGGTAATAAGCACCGTATAAACACCATGGTAACTTTTGCACCGAAAACAAAAGTTATTGAAAAATGTAACCATGTTAACTCATGTGTAAATAAGATGATAATTTACGCTCCGCGGTCTTGATAACATACATACAAACACCACAATAACTTTGACCCAAGGCGTGTATTAAAAATGTGCCACCGGTTATTTCTATGTAAATAACACGGCAATATAATCACCGCATAACTGATAACTTATACAACACATGATGGTAACTTTTTGACCCAGATTTTTTTGTTGGAAAACATAATCTCGCTAATTTATGTGTAAATGGTACGGTAATATATGTGTCGCATACCCGATCATTTACGTACAGAACACCACGGTGACCAAAGAGGAAAACGTTGTTTAAAAACGCACCCTTGATAACTTATGTGAAAATAGCATGGTAATATAAGAATGAGCAGCGCGATAACATTTTTTACGAAGGGCAAAAATTGTTGAAAAATATGACATCCCCACCCCCACCCCCACCCCGCGTGCACGTTAAATTTTGTGCAAAGTTATGATGTTGCACATGGTAAATTTACTATGATTTCCACGCTATAGTTACTGGCCTTCTCATGATATGATATATTCACCAGCTTTATCATGTCATTTTTAAACCAGGGGGTTAATGTTTGAAGTTATCAGCATGCATATGTGATACTTATCATGCTGCTTGGCCAAAGTTATCAAGAAATTAAGCTTTTTGTTGACATGGTAGAAAACAAAAGGGTTCAAATTCTGTTGTTTACATACTATGGACAACAAGTTAAGGTGGATGAGTTGGTTATTAGGCATAGTAGACATGCATTAGACCTGAGTTCAACTCCCCTTTTAAGTGCTTTTTTCCTTCCCACGTAAATTAACTAGCATAAAACCGAAGAGATAAGAAAACCGATTTGAAAAAAAAACCGTGAGGAAGAAAATCGATGGAAGCGTTTTATGCCGAGTTGAAAACGCTCGTTCGATCGAGCGAAACGAGGCCGTGTTTGGTAATTTTTGCTGTCTCAGGAAGATACAACTAGCATATAAGTTGTATGTAATCAGTTAAGTTTGCTAGTGCAGCTGGAT
>NC_041386.1:543300080-543321305 GCF_002162155.2 Triticum dicoccoides | reverse complement strand
CATGCATGAAGGGTGAAACTTCGATGGGTTAGCATCTTTCCTTTCCTATGGGGAAGCTGTTGGTGAGCTTAATTGCAGCACTACGCAATGCAGCTTGCTCATTTTTCCCCTAGCTACGACCCCCGATTAAGGGCAGGGCAGGGCCAGGTTCTACTGGTAAAATGATAACGGTGAAGCTTGCCCATGGATGTCAATCTATTCCCTCACCGAGAGGGAGCAGTACGTGACAACTCATTTATCCGGTACATCGCTTGGTTTAATAAGTCTACGGCAGTCTACTAGTGAAACATAGCAGTACAATTATTTTTGGTTACACAACGAAAGATCAGAACCCGAACGCATTAGTAGTGCTGAGAGAGTTGTTTTGATTCACAGCCCTTTGCGACTAAGTTTTTTTTACCGAAGCGGGGAGCTATCGGCGAAGAATCCACCACACATGATTGCTTTGAGATTCACGGCCACTATCCACGTATAAGTAAGCCAATCTCTTTCACACTTCAATACGTGAGAATACAAACCTGCTCTGGACCCCTATGCATGCCATGCAGCTTTTGTCAGGAATCTACATGTGGGTAGTAGTTCGGCGATTAAACATTCACAAGTCTCTATCCCAAGAAAAGACTAGTATTAAATTTGATAGCCAAAATTTTGGAGATTGCTATATTTAAACAATAAATTTAATTGCTGATATTTTTATATATTTGAATTGCTCGAGGCAAGACCTTTAAAATAAGATCAAAATTGGATACATTTTGACTAATTTTATTTCACAGAATCCAAATAACATTTTTCACTCAACTAAAAAAACTATTTCACCTATCTTGAACAAGAGACACTAGTGCAGAACCGGGCAATAGCACCGGTTCGTAAGGCCCTTTAGTGCCGGTTTAGGAACCGACACTAAAGTTTCGGCACTAAAGGCCCCCCCTTTAGTATCGGTTCAGCACGAACCGGTGCTAAAGGGGATCCACGTGGCACGAGCCAGCTCCGGGGGCCGGGAGCCCTTTAGTACCGGTTGGTAACACCAACCGGTACTAAATGGTTGTGGGTTTCTGTTTTATTTTGTATTTTTCAATTAAATTTGTGTTATCAATTTAATTTAGGATTGTTTTACGTTATAATGAGTTGTAGTCGTCGTCATCATCATCATCATCATCGCATATTAATAAATAAATAAACTCTAGCTAGCTAAAAATCATCATAGTCGTCTAATTACCACTATTTAATCATCATAGTCATTACCGCTAGCTATCTAATCATCATCAACGCTGGCTAGCTTAAAGAGGAAACATTCACTTTGTAACAGAAGCAAAGATATCATCCAGTTCAACATAATCATCACCAACATCGAAGTTCAGGACACGGACATGAGACAAGTACTAATTAAGAGCATGAACTAGTAGTTACTGATCCTGCTGCTCCCTCTCAGGTAGAATAACATAGAACATGTATAGCTCTCCTGATTCATCATACTGGAGCATGCAGATGAATCTGTCTCCTAATCTTGGGTTGCACTTCTCCTTGCTGCCCCCTAGTACTTCTCTGCGATCGTTAACAATTTTGCTCGAATATTTCACTATTAAGCATTCTTCGCTTTGAGAAATCCTGAATGCACTCATGTGCAACGTAGGAAATCTTGGTCGTAAGCTAACCATTGACATGCGACCTTTTGTCTCGATCCACTGAGGCACAACTGTCATCGGAAGTCCCTGTTGAAGAACATCGTATAGTAATTAATATACTAAGCAATGAAAGTTTAGCTTCAAAAATAATGTATGCAAAAGATGCACTAATTAAGGACAAATATTTAAAATCTTACCATCTTTCGATTATAGATGTGACCGTAGTTCAATACGATCACCATTGGTCGGACGTTTTGAGTACTAACATTTCTAAGTTCAGGAAATTTTTTTGTCTTGACAGTATTAAGATCCTCAAGCCATGAAACATAATGACTTATCTCCTCGCAGTTTAGTTGAGCCCCGGGGCAGTAGTAGGTCCTGTCTACCAAGCGCCGGACATGTTTGCTTGAACCGAAATAAGCTGACAATACAAATTAGTTGTCAACTATTTTTGAATAAACTGTATGAAAGATATAAACATATGCATGCATGGTTGAGAAAAACTCACCAAATGGTAGAACTGGAGGCGTTTGCACATCGACCCAGATGTCTATATTACCTTCAATATCATCTTCCGGACGAATATCAAAGGTGATAACCATATCAGGGTCAAATGCATAAGCCTTGCATAGTGCTTGCCAAGTTTTGCATTCAAAATGGGTGTATGTGTCTCCATTATATAATTTGACGTTGAAAGTATGCTCCAAATCAAGTAAACTCTCTTTACCTCCATATCATCTATAGCACTAAAACCTATCTTATCCAAGACAAAAATTCTTGCATGACAGGGGATGCGCTAGTAGAATAGTAAAAATTTAAAATTATAAGTTGAAGCAAATGAAGCATAAGTTTTGTATTCAAATAATAATTGACAAAGTGACTTAGTGTATCAACTTCGAATGTCTCATCCAGCTTGATGCTGAAGCGCCTACCATCAACAAGGAAATTTTGGTCACACAGGCCGCGCTGGTCTTCACAGTGTTCGCACATAATGAAATCTTTTTCGTCGTCAGATGACATATTTTATATTCATATAGGTGAGACATTAAACACCTATATCTAGCCAAATATATATTCATCTAACATTTGACATTAATATATCTAACTATATTCATCTCTAACAATTGACATTACTATATATTTAACTTTTCTATGGAATTCATCTAACATTCGACATTAATGTAATATTTATATAAACTAAAAATATATAAAAAATTAAATAAACAGAAAAACTCATTAACAAATAATATTTTAATTAGACCATCAAATCTGAGATACCTAAATTTTCTTACTAAAAATAAACTAGTTATATTAATTATTCAACTAGTTCAAATCTCATATACCTAATTAATATCTAGCTATATTCATCTCTAACAATTGACATTAATATATATTTAACTTTTCTATCTAATTCATCTAACATTCGACATTAATCTAATATTCGATCATCTAATTAACTTTTCTAAAAAACAGAAAACAAAAAATGTGTGTGTGTGTGTATGTGTGTGTATGTGTGTGTGTGTGTATATATGTAAAAAAATGTGTGTGTGTGTATGTGTGTGTATGTATGTGTGTGTATGTGTGTGTGTATACTGCAGTGCCGCCCCGTACGCCGCCGCCCCGTACGTACGAGCGAGGACGCCGGCGTACGGGGCGGGGGCGGCGGCGTACGTACGGGCCGGTGCGTGCGGCGCGGGTGCGAGAGAGACGTACGGCCGCGGCGATGACGACAGACGGCGGCGGCGTTCGCGGCGGCAGCGCGAGATGACGACGACGACGGGCGGCGGCGGGGACAGCGACGATGACGCCGGACGACGGGCGACGGGCGGCGACGACGGGATCGAGCGGCGTGCGCGGCGATGTCTCGTGAGAGGTTGGAGACCAAGTGGGGAGATGAAACTGAAATTTTCGTAAGTGATATATATATAGGATGGGCCTTTAGTACCGGTTCGTGGCTCCAACCGGTACTAAAGGGCTATTTTCGCCAGGCCAAGCGGCGGGAAACGAAGGCTTTTAGTACCGGTTGGAGCCACCAACCGGTACTAAAGGCCTTGCGCTGCCACCACAAAGTTTAGTCCCACCTCGCCCGCGAAGGGCAGCCGCACTGGTTTATAAACCCAGCCGCGGCTACCTCTTCTATTTATATAGTTTTTTCTTTTCTGCATTATTTATTTTCTTTTATTTATTTTTGAGTAATTTTTTTATATTTTTTTATTTTCTGCATTATTTATTTTCTTTTATTTATTTTCTTCTGGAAATTGAATGTTGCATACTGAACAATTAGGTAAATGACCGAAAAACAACAAATGATGTCAGAGCATGTTGGAAATTGATGACATCGCTTTAAATGCTGGATACTAAACACAAAAGAAGTCCGGAGTTCAAATAGTTTAAAAAACATTGAAGCGGCCATGTAACAGATGAAGTGCGTCCAGTTTTTGCCGTGACCCTCTCTACTCTTTCGCGCATGCTATGCGGGTGATATGATGATACCATGCCAAGTTTCAACATTTTCAGGATTCATTTTGTAGTGATTTTCAATTTCACGGTCATTTAGCTCTCTAAACAATTAGGTAAATGACCGAAAAACAATAAATGATGTCAGAACATGTTGGAAATTGATGACGTTGCTTTAAATACTGCATACTGAACACAAAAGAAGTCCGGAGTTTAAATAAGTTATTAAAAATAAAAAAGAGGTGCAATGCTGGTTAATTTGCTTCAAGCCATTCGGAATAGTGTAGACTGCACTGCACATAGCTCAGTGCAATCTATGCTATTCCGCAAGGCTTGAAGCTAATCAACATGTAGGTGAGCATTGCAACTCTTCGTCATTGTCTGTGCACTCACGGCTTATAAACCTCTCATACTGCCTCTCTCTTGGCGAGGTGGGACTAAAAACAGCTTGCCATAACCTCATTAGTACCGGTTCGTGGTATGAACCGGCACTGAATGGTGATGGTGGGGCCATAGCCGGACCGCAGGCTGACACAGCCTCTTTAGTACCGGTTCGTGGCATGAACCGGTACTAAAGGTTCGCCAAGAACCGGTACTATTGATCGCCGCCACGAACCGGCACTAATGTACACGTTAGTGCCGGCTCTAATTCAAACCGGCACTAATGTGCTTCACGTTTGACCCTTTTTCTACTAGTGAGAGCTGATTTCACTCATTTTGAAAATATATATTTCAGTCATTTCAATAAATGATTTCACTTATATTATTTACAAAAGATAGGCTTCACACATTTTTCAAAACACATTACACTCACTCAATTGAAATAATGTATTTCACTCATTTTCAAAAAAACTGATTTCACATTTCTGTTACATTCAAAATCCAATTTGACCCAGTTCCAAAAAATGATTTCCCTAAAAATTTAATAAGTTCAATGAAATAACTTTCACATGTCGATGAATGTAAGTTTCACATTTTGTAAACAACAATTTGACATCTTTTCACACACCGCAAGAACATATTTTCACACTCAGTTCCACTCATTTTAGAAAACAGATTTCACTCAAATTTTAGCCATATTTCACTCATTCGAAACAACCAAATTTACTTATTTCAAATGATTTCACTCATTTCAAAAACATATTTCACTAATTTCAATGCAAAGTTATGTTATAATAACACAAAAAATATGCAATTTCACTATGTTCCAAAAAATGATTTCCCTGAAATTCAAATAAGTTTCAAATATGTTTCATAAGTTCAAAAAAACCATTTCATATATTTGAAATATTCAATTTCACGCATTGAAACAATCAAATTCACATGTTTCAAAGAACATGTTTCACATATTTTCACTCATTTCGAATAACAGATTTCGCCCGGTATATGCGTGGAATTAGATGTAAAATTTAAATGTGTTTGAAATTTGTCCAATATTGATCTTGTTCTAAAGATCTTAGTGTCACGAGTTCAAATATATAATATTTCAAAAATGAAATCACTATTAAAAAGATATAAACAATTGGAAATGTCAAAGAGAAAATAAAAGCCATGAAATTTATAGGATGGTAGATTAGACAGATGGGTCGCTTTCATGCATTTGCAGCACAGAGTGGATGTCTCTTGCATGCATGCATGGGTGGGACCTACGGATGATTTGACCTAATGGTGGATACATACATGAAAAGTTAAAATACACAGAGATACAATGATGTGGGCCACCAAACAAAACGAATCTTAAACTACACCAACGATGGATGCTTGACCGGTACCCCCCTCCACCGGTAAAAAGAGGTTTGCGCAGCCCTTTGCTCCTTGACCCGTGTTTCCTGCTCCTCATAGCTCATGTAAAACCGCTAGATGTCGGAGGTGTCATAGTGACCGAGCACGAACAGCATCCTGTTGTACCCCACCATCCGCTCCGCGAACGCCGGCCCTCTCATCAGTGCAAGGAAGCCGCGGAGGAGCGCATTGCTACCTCTTGAGCATGCGTTGGTTTTCCATTGAAGAGGAAAGGGTGATGCAGTAAAGTAGCGTAAGTATTTCCCTCAGTTTTTGAGAACCAATGTATCAATCCAGTAGGATATTACACGCAAGTCCCTGGTACCTGCACAAACAAACAAGAACTTCGCAACCAACGCGATAAAGGAGTTGTCAACCCCTTCACGATCACTTACGGAAGTGAGATCTGATAGAGATAATAAGATAAATATTTTTGGTATTTTTGTTGTATAGATTGCAAAATAAAGATTGCAAAATAAACGGCGACATAAATGGCAAGTTGATAGGAAAATAATATGATGGAAGATAGACCCGGGGGCCATAGGTTTCAATAGTGGCTTCTCTCAAGATAGCAAATTCTACGGTGGGTGAGCAAATTACTGTCGAGCAATTGATAGAAAAGCGCATAGTTATGAGAATATCTAGGTATGATCATGTATATAGGCATCACGTCCGTGACAATTAGACCGAAACGATTATGCATCTACTACTATTACTCCACACATCGACCGCTATCCAGCATGCATCTAGAGTATAAATTCATAAGAACAGAGTAACGTATTAGGCAAGATGACATGATGTAGAGGGATAAACTCAAGCAATATGATATAAACCCCATCTTTTTATCCTCGATGGCAACAATACAATATGTGCCTTGCCGCCCCTGCTGTCACTGGGAAAGGACACCACAAGATTGAACCCAAAGCTAAGCACTTCTCCCATTGCAAGAAAGATCAATCTAGTAGGCCAAACCAAACTGATAATTCGAAGAGACTTCCAAAGATATTAAATCATGCATAAAAGAATTCAGAGAAGAATCAAATATTGTTCATAGATAATCTTGATCATAAACCCACAATTCATCGGATGTCGACAAACACACCGCAAAAAGAATTACATCGAATAGATCTCCAAGAGAATCGAGGAGAACTTTGTATTGAGATCCAAAGAGAGAGAAGAAGACATCTAGCTAATAACTATGGACCCGAAGGTCCGTGGTAAACTACTCACACATCATCGGAGAGGCTATGGTGTTGATGTAGAAGCCCTCCGTGATCGATTCCCCCTCCGGCGGAGCGCCGGAAAAGGCCCCAGGATGGGATCTCACGAGTATAGAAGGTTGCGGCGGTGGAAATAGGGTTTCGTGGTTCTCCTGGATGTTTTTAGGGTATATGGGTATATATAGGAGGAAGAAGTAGGTCGGTGGAGCTGCGAGGGGCCCACGAGGGTGGGGGCGTTCCCTCCTGCCTCGTGGCCTCCTTGCTTCTTTCTTGACGTCCACTCCAAGTCTCCTGGACCAGATTTGTTCCAAAAATAACTCTCCCGAAGGTTTCATTCCATTTGGATTCTGTTTGATATTCCTTTTCTACGAAATACTGAAATAGGCAAAAAAAAGCAATTTGCACTAGCCCTTTGGTTAGTAGGTTAGTCCCAAAAATCTTTCTCTAATAATAAAGCACGAATTGACTCATTGGGTTCACCGTCACAATACGCTTTAGCCGCCCTCCACCGTTCGTCACCAGTTCCGGTGCCCGCGCCTTGCCGGACCCCGCAAGCTCTGGCGCCCAGCTCCCCGACGAACTCCGGTGAGTACCCGCAAGTGCCGGCCCCCGCGCCCTCGTCTTCTCTGACGCAACTCCGGCCGTCTTCCGACGAACCTCGCAAACCATGTCACGAACCCTAGATCTAAGATCCGGAGGATATATTTTTCTCTAAGTCCTTTTTCTGCAACTTTTTCATGCTCTGATACCAACTTGTAACGCCTACAATGCAGCTATATCTCCCATGTGTCGGGGCATGACTTAAAGGCATAGCCGCATGGTAGGTTTGTCGCAAGAGGGGTAATCTTTACACATCCCATGTACTGAATAAGAAAGGGATAAAGAGTCGGCTTAGAATCGCCACTTCACACAATACATAATTAATCCATACATCATCCAAGGTACAAACAAAAGTCCGACTACGGAACCAAAATAAAGAAGGACCACCCCAAATGCTAGATCCCCGATCGTCCCAACTGGGCTCCACTACTGATCATAAGGAAAGGAAACATAATAGCGACCCAAGTCTTCGTCGAACTCCCACTTGAGTTCGGTAGCGTCCCCTGCACTGGCATCATCGGCACCTGCATCTGTTTGGAAGTATCTGTGAGTCACGAGAACTCAGCAATCTCACACCCACTAGATCAAGACTATTTAAGCTTAAGGGTAGGAAAGGGGTAGTGAGGTGGAGCTGCAGCAAGCACTAGCTTATATGGTGGCTAACATACGCAAAAGAGAGCGAGAAGAGAAGCAACGCACAGTCGAGAAACTATAAATGATCAAGAAGTGACCCTGAAACTACTTACATTCAAGCATAACACAAGACCGTGTTCTCTTCCCGGACTCCGTCGAAAAGAGACCATCACGGCTACACACGCGGTTGATTCATTTTAATTAAGTTAAGTGTCAAGTTTTTTACAACCAGATATTAACAAATTCCTATCCGCCCATAACCACGGGCATGGCTTTCGAAAGTTCAAACCCTGCAGGGGTGTCCCAACTTAGCCCATCACAAGCTCTCACGGTCAATGAAGGATATTCCTTCTCCTAGGAAGACCCGATTAGACTCAGAATCCCGGTTATAAGACATTTCGACAATGGTAAAATAAGACCAGCAAAGCCGCCTAAATGTGCCGACAAATCCCGATAGGAGCTACACATATCTCGTTCTCAGGGCACACCGGATTGTCCAAACTTCTGGTAGGCCAACCCAGAGTTGCCCTTGGTTGCCACCAGCGGCTGACAAGTTGGACCAACACTCAAAGGAGCACTGGCTCGGGGGTTTAAAATAAAGATGATCCTTGAGTCCACGGAACCCAAGGGGAAAAGGCTTAGGTGGCAAATGGTAAAACCAAGGTTGGGCCTTGCTGGAGGAGTTTTATTCAAAGCGAACTATCAAGGGGTTCCCATGACACCCAACCGCGTAAGGAACAAAAAATCAAGGAACATAACACCGGTATGACAGAAACTAAGGCGACAAGAGTGGAACAAAACACCAGGCATAAGGCCGAGCCTTCCACCCTTTATCAAGTATATAGATGCATTAAAGTAAATAAGAGATAATATCCTATTGTAGATAATGCTTGCATTGTTCTGGAGACTTATAAAAGATGTAGTGAATCAGAGAAAATAGGCATTAGCTCCCATGTACGAAGTGCATAACTTGTTATACGCTTTGTACTTAGAAAATACATATCCTGTTGTTGACATATCTTAACTGTTACAGGGCGAGCTAAGCAATAGAGATGCCCGAACCGCTGATTTGCAAGAGAACGTGAAGTCCTAGCAAGCAGAGGCTGTGAAAGCCAAGGAGGAGCTGACCAAAGCCCTGACAGCTATGGAAAAGATAAAGGAGTCTTTTAACAAAGAATGTGCTGACTGGGAAATCGAGAAGGCTGGTTTAACCAAAAGAGCTAAGGATGCCGAAGCAGCCCTGAAGCCAGTTGTAGATGAACTAACTGGTTTGAAGTGGCAAATCAACGCTATGACGTCCGCTGTATTTGGTAAGTATCTCCTTATGATGTTTGTCCAATTCATGAACCTTGTTGTTTACCAGTCTGGCTGATATTAAACCATGAGATGCACTCGCATTACTCATCTGGGTGCTGATATGCGCATGAAGCTTAAAGCGGCTTATACCTTGATTAAACAGCTGTACTCTGGAACCCAGTGTGCTATTTGCACTGCGGCTTACAATAAGCCGGCGCCATCACTGATAAAAGAAACTCTTGAGAAGCTGGCCATGTTACCGGCCCGGATTACCGAGCTGAAGAAGGCAGCCGCAAGAGCAGGAGCATTAACCGCGCTAATCCGGGCCAAGGCATGGATTCCGGACCTTGAAGCGGATGACATTATAAAAGGATATCCATGTGTGAAGGAGGACGGTTCAAACTTCGGCAATGATGACCTCCGAAGGCTGACAAAGGAGATGCGGCCAATAGCCAGCAAACTGCAGAAGACACAGACTTATCTCATCTCCAACCGGCTTACGACACTGAAGGGAAGAGACAGCCTGCTGAAATCCATGAAGTCGAAGAACTTGTGCCTCCAATCCGTAAGCATACTTACGCTCCTGACATTAACCCCTCCAGCCTTATCCATGAAGAAGCCATGTTTCAAGCTTTAACCAGAATCGATTGGTCAACGGTTGATTTCCAGCGTCTGGGGAGGGATGAACAAGAAGTAATTGCACCAAATGACCCTCAACCGTCAAACCATCCAGACGAAGCATCTTAAACCGGCAGTTGGTTTACTAGCTATTGTGCGCCAATGCTTTAAAAACAATTATTCAATCGGAGCTGTTTTGAAGCTTCTTGTAATAGGATAGCAAAAACTCCTTTAACTGTCATGCCATTGAGCATGTTTTGTGGTGCTTTGATATTGTGAAAACTTGCTCCACTTTTTGGGATCTATTTATGCATAGCCCATGATGATTTGTGTTCCTGGATACAAGAACTTGAAAGTGTCCTAGTGGTTTACCACTGGATGGGTCATGATGCCCAAAAATATACAATACTTGGATGGATAATCAAAGTTTGTATATAAAAAATAATATCTGCAGCATACCTCGTTGGCTGACCAACTGCTTGTATGGTAAAGGTGTAAACACCAATCCGGAGCATTGATAACTCCATCCTTAATTTGCCGGATTATGATAATAAACCGTACCGGGATATAATGAGCACGGGGTTTTCCTTATAACACTGGCGGCTTGTTAGTCAAAACCAGACCGGGTTAATGAACGCCGGATTATAACTGATCAAAGACTGACAACTTGTAGTTGAAAGCCAAGCCGGGTCAAGGACACCGGTTTGTCAGAAGATATTATGAACCTGAACAAAGTCAAAAAACTTGGAAAATAGAACTCAAAAAGAACATGCAAGGCTTTTTACGACCTGCCAGGCTCCAAATCGAGGATTTTCATGGGCTGCCAGGCCACTGAGTTAAAGCATTTAACAAAGCCTTTTAAGATGGGCCTCCAATTAACCAATCGTTGTTTTAACTTTGACAAGTTCAGGGTCTGTATAAGATTGACTTGTCAAACGTTCGGCGGGTCATACCAGGATTACGTGGACAGGAGTGGCTTACTTGATGAAGGCAGGTTAACCCGGGGTTTTAGGTGAATACACCAGGCTTCCAAGCTGTGGCTTGATAGCCTATTACAAGGGTTCAAAACTCATTGTTCTTTGAGAAGCAAAGAGCCCCCAGGTAATATGTGAGCTGTGCTTGGTGCTTACCTATGTTTGAGTTGTGCTTAATGCAACAAACTCTCTTTGGCTCCACATAATGTCCTTTTGGCTTAAGGCCTATCAAGAGGTGTAGCTATGGTGTGATAACAACCAAGCCCCCTAGTGATATCCCTTTTAAACTGATCAAGAGGTGTAGCTATGGTGTGATAACAACCAAGCCCCTAGTGATATCCCTTTGTGGTTCCAAAACCGATCAAGAGGTGTAGCTATGGTTCAGATATGACCAAGCCCCTAGTGATTATCTTTATATATGTGTGGCTGCAAAGACCGGTTTAACAAAACTCCGCTTTGTCAGTAGAGTAAGCACACACATGATGTAAAAAGAACAGAGACCCCACTTTATTCGAGGCTCCGATTTATTATATAATATATACATTGTCATAAATATGTACATATGAAGAGCCTGTGGATCAAGTATAGTAAGGCCGAAGAAGAGCTATATTCCACGGCCGCTTGGTCTCGTCCTCCGATTTACGTGAGTCTTTGTGCTCTCGAACATCAATGAGGTAGTATGATCCGTTGTGCAGATTCTTGCTGACCACAAAAGGTCCTTCCGAAGGTGGGGATAACTTGTGCATATCAGTCTGATCCTGGATGAGCCGGAGCACCAGATCGCCCTCTTGAAAAGTTCTGGTTTTAACCCGGCGGCTATGATAACGTTGGAGGTCTTGTTGATAAATCGCCGAACGTGCTGCTGCAAAATCACGCTCCTCATCTAACAGGTCCAGAGAATCCTGACGTGCCTTCTCATTATTAGCTTCAACATAAGCTGTCACACGGGGCGAGTCATGATGGATGTCACTAGGAAGAACTGCCTCCGCTCCATAAACCATGAAGGAAGGTGTGTAACCCATAGATCTGTTGGGTGTGGTGTTGATGCTCCATAACACAGAAGGTAACTCCTCAACCCAACAACCCGGTGTCCGTTTCAAAGGAACCATAAGCCGGGGTTTAATACCTCGCAAAATTTCTTGATTTGCCCTCTCCGCTTGACCATTAGATTGGGGGTGAGCCACCGATGCTATATCGAGCCGGATGTGCTCACGTTGGAAAAATTCCTCCATCTCTCCCTTTGACAGATTAGTACCATTATCAATTATAATACTGTGTGGAAAGCCAAACTGGAATATCACCTTTTTGATGAACTAAACCGCCATGGCCGCATCACACTTACTGACTGGCTCTGCTTCCACCCATTTGGTGAATTTGTCAACTGTCACTAACAAGTGGGTCTTTTTGTCCTTGGATCGCTTGAAGGGTCCAACCATATCAAGCCCCCAGGTCGCAAACGGCCAAGTTATTGGAATCATCCTCAACTCCTGAGCCGGAATATGAGCACGGCGTGCGAATTTTTGACAACCGTCACATCTTTTGACTAAATCCTTCACATCAGCGTGACTGTTAACCAGTAAAAACCGTGGCGAAAAGCTTTAGCAACCAAAGACTTTGAACCGGCGTGGTGACCACAATCCCCTTCATGGATTTCTCGCAAAATCTCACAACCCTCTTGAGGAGAGACACAACGCTGAATTGCCCCTGAAACGCTATGTAACTCTCCATTGAGTATGGTCATTGACTTGGAACACCGGATTATCTGCCGGGCCAAGGTTTCATCCTCCGGTAACTCGCCCTGGTTCATGTAAGCCAGGTATGGGATTGTCCAATCCGGTATGACATGCAACGCTGCCACCAATTGAGCCTCCGGATCAGGAATAGCCAACTCCTCCTCTGTTGGTACCTTGACCGACGGATTATGCAGCACGTCAAGAAAGACATTTGGTGGGACTGGTTTACGCTGAGAACCAAGGCAGCTTAAAGCATCCGCCGCTTCGTTCTTTCGCCGGTCTATATGGTCCACCTGATAATCCTTGAAGTGACCAGCCACTGTGTCCACCTCTCGTCGATATGCAGCCATGAGTGGGTCTTTGGAATCCCAAGTGCCAGACACCTGTTGAGCCACCAGATCTGAATCCCCAAAGCACTTAACCCGTCTTAAGTTTATTTCCTTAGCCATCCGAAGACCGTGGAGTAAGGCCTCATACTCAGCTACATTGTTAGTGTCAGGACCCCGACTCGATGTCACATCGATCTAGCCGGTAACACTTCATATCACTTTGCGGCCTCACGCACGGTGTTCCCACGGGTGTCGCCTTACCTTTGCCCGGGACCGTTTGCGCCTTTTGGCTCGCGTATATGATAGTGTCGCTAGCATCCATATGATAAAGAGCCCGGGCTGACATGACTAGTCGTAAACCCAAAGTGGCACAGACTTACAGGGACAGGCATCCATGACCCAGCTTCGAACGTGTCGGTCATCAGCAAGTGGGTCCGGGCTGTAGCACTGGGCTAGCAGGACTCCGGTAAACCGGGCTGTAGCGGGCTAACAGGACTCCGGTACTCAATGCGTGACATTTCCCCGAAGGGACAGACACAGGAACGAAGAAGGACACATGCCAGCCAGCCTAAGTGTTCCAGAGCAGTAGCAAGCTACCATGGCTCAGCGGTAACACTAGGAGACATTTCCCGGTAAGAGAGGCTACTAAAGATAAACAACTAGATAGTCAGATCCCACACATACCAAGCATTTCAATCATACACACAATATGCTCGATATGTGCAAATACAACGAAGCATCACAACATGACTCTACGACACAAGTACTTTATTTAAGGCTCAGGGAGCCATACATAACATACACAAAGGTACGGGTCTCACAACCCAACATACAAGTCATACAGTCATACAAACCAGCAGCGGAAGTAACTTGTCTGAGTACAGACAACTAGTAAAATAAAAGAGGCTTGGAAAGCCTAGCTATACTACGTGGTCCTTCACAAGCTCAGGGTCACCACCTGGGTCTTTAGCCTACTCGTTGATGTCAACGTCTACATAGAACCCATCAGAAGGGGTTGCAGCGTCTTCTGTAAAAATGTAGATTATAGCAACATGAGTACAAAGGTACTCAGCAAGACTTACATCAGATCCTATATACATGCATATTATCAAGAAGGGTTGGTGGAGTTATTGCAGCAAGCCAGCTTTGACTCTTGGCTAGGCTATCCTACGATACTCCAACTTGAAATGGTTTTGCGCACACGAGTCCACTACTCACCACTTCAATACACTACCGAGGATCCACCTCCGTCTTCCTACGGAAGAGCCATCCTCGGCACTCACACTTATCTTGAGGCTTTTAACAGTTTCCATTTACTTGTCTATGAACTGTATAGGCAACCAAGTAGTCCTTTACCGCGGACGCGGCTATTCGAATAGATCATGTTAACCCTGCAGGGGTGTACTCCTTCATACACGCTCTCACCACTTATCGTCGTTTACACGACATGTACTCGGCAACCTTCAAGCGGAAGCCCAACGTGGGTGTCGGCCACGACCTACCTAATCACCTAAGCCTCCAGTCCAGGTTTATCGCCTATCCAGGTTCCATCCGCAGGGAGTCCGGCCGAGGTTTCCCATACGGCCCCGAACGATGTGAACAGGGTTCCCGAAATACCTAACGGGTATTCGGTACACCGTGCCACGTACCTACCGCATCACATCCCACCCCTACGGTCAGCGCTGTCCACGGCCTCCAGTAGGCTACAAACACCAGAAACTACTTGCAACTCCTGGACGGAGAACTAGGGTGAATAAGAAGCCGAGAGGGTCCATTGGTTTCGGGCCCAATGCATGGTAGTAGCTGATTCTTAAATCACACATACAGATCTCAGTGCTTAAGGTCGGCTTCAATGAAACAACCCACCATGTACTCCTACATGGCCTCTCATCGATACCTTTACCAAATCGTGTTCACCACACCACTCTCATTACCGACATAACATTTCACTCTAGCCCATCACCCAGATGAACCAGACCTGACACGACTCTAAGCATAGCAGGCATAGCAAGGTAGGAACAACACATACATATGGCTCAATCAACTCCTACACATGCTAGTGGGTTTCATCTAGTTACTGTGGCAATGACAGGTCATGCAGAGGAAATGGGTTCAACTACCGTAGCACACAGCAGTTTGAAACGCGTTGTCTTAATGCAGTAAAAGAGAGCAGGAGCGAGAACATGGATTGTATCGATATGATCAATGGTTGGTTGCTTGCCTGATGGTTCGATGCACGGATACGGTTCTTCGTTAGGGTAATCACGGTACTCCTCGGAGGCAGAACCTGTCGTAAAGGACATCGATACACAACATCACCAAACAATGTGCAACAATATGATGCATGCATGAAACATGGCAATATGAGTGTGTTGGGCTAATGCAACTAAAACCAGAAGGATTTGAGCAAATTTGAATCAAAGATTCAAATTTCAAACTCAAACATGGCCTTTTAAGTGCTTTTCCTTGTTCTGCTTAAAACATCAATTTAACTTGTTTGATCATGCATGAAAATAGTACAGATGGATAGATTGGATTTTTCTGATCATTTTTCATATATAATTTGTCCAATTTGGAGTTACAGAATAAAAGTTATGAATTTTTGAAGTTTAAATAATATTCTGGAATTTCCTGATTTAATTTAAATCCAGAAATATAATTATTGCGCCAGCATGACGTCAGCATGACGTCAGTGGTCAACTGCGGCTGTCTGGGGTCAAACCTGACATGTGGGGTCCACACGTCAGTGACAGGGGGGGTTTAACAGGGTTAAATTAATCCTAATTAGGGATTAGTGGCGCTGGGGCCCACTGGTCAGTGTCAGGGGTTAACTAACAGTGGTTAGCGCTAATCCTAATTAGCTACAGGGCTGGGCCCACCTGTCAGGGACTCAGGGGGGTCCTGCCGTGGTCAAAGTGGGTCAAACCCACCGGCGACGTGACGCCGGCGAGGCCCGAGACGGCGGCGCGATGTGGGATCGCGCTACAGGGCACGGGCGAGGCCGTTCTTGGGCTCGTTGGAGAGCTCTTGCTCCCGCGCGTCGAACGGTGGTGGTGGCCGAGCCTGGGGTGGCCGGTACCGTCGACGGCGAGCTCGTGAGCGGCGGCCGGAGTTCGGGTGCGGTCGGAGTCGGCGTTGCAGGGTGTTTGGGAAGGCGTTGGTGCGTGCTGCGTGCTCCTAGTGAGGCGTGGAGCACGATAGTGTGCTCGGTTGGGCGCTACGGTGACCGTGGCCACGACGGCGACATCGCCGGCGGCGTGGAGCTCTCGGCCAAGGTGGGGCTAAGGCCTAGAGGTCGAAAGAGACCAGGGGAGAAGGGGGAAACGACTCGGGGGCTCACCGCGGTTGCAGTGGGCGTCGAAGCGGGCTCGGAGACGCGCTGGAGACGGCGAATTCGACGGCAATGATGGTCGGAGCCCGAAGAGGGGAACGGCGACGTGGCGGCGATACAGGGCTTCCGAAGGCCCGTGAAGCGGTGGGGAGGAAGAGGGGGTTGTGGCGGAGCTTCTGAGCTAGTCGGGGGAGCGAGGGGTGGCCGGAGACGGCTGCTATGGCGAACGGCGGCGACGGTGGTGTTCGGCTGTGTGAGAGAGAGCGAGGGAGAGGAGGGAAGAGCCGAGGGCGAGTGAGAGAGAGCAGGGGGGAGGCGTGGCGTCGTCCAGGGGCATCGAGGCGAGGAGGGGAGGGCAGGCAGGCAGGGAGAGAGGTGGCGTGGCGCGGTGGCGCGCGCGCGCGCCGGCCACACTCCCCTCCCTCTGTCGGGACGAAGACGACAGAGGAGGGAGACGGGCTGGGCCGCCTGCTGGCTGGGCCGGCCAGCTGGCTGGGCTGCACAGGGAGGAGCCCAGGTAAGCTTCTCCCTTTTATGTTTTTCTGTTTTCTAATTTCTGACATTTGTTTTGATTTAAATAATATATTAAATCATTTATTTAACTTATGCCAATTTTTGCAGGGGCTAGATATATTATTCCAGAGCTCCTTTATAATTGGCATAATATTTGGACATATATTAATATATATAGAAATATATTTCCAATGCAAATATTTATGCATTAATTCCAAATGCCCAAAATAAATGTCCATGAGCCACTAAAAATATTGGTTTGATTTTTATCTCTGTCCAATATTTTCAGAGAGCAACATGAGCATTTTCTTGGACCCTTTTGGAGATATTTTTTATTTGGGTCATTTTCAAAATGATTCTGAGGGTTTCACAGATCCCCATTTCAAGTTTCTGATGAAAGAGTAAACATGATGCAACACTCTAATGCATGACTAGCTAGGGTGTGACAGTTAGTACAAGGGAACAATAAACGGAGGACATAACAAAACTTGTCACCTCGTGGGGAAGTTAGTATGACTCCAGCCCCCGAGCCCTCCAACTGTCTGGATCCATCAAAATGAATAGTCCAATACGTGTTATCTGGCTTTTCCTCTGGTGAATGCAACTCTGTCCAATCATTGATGAAGTCCACAAGTGCTTGGGACTTAATTGCTGTTCAAGGTGTGTATTTGAGCCCGTGAGGTCCAAGCTCAATAGCCCACTTGGCAATCCGGCCAGTTGCTTCTCTGATTTGAATGATATCTTCCAGAGGGGATGAACTGACCACCGTGATAGGATGACCCTAAAAATAATGTTTGAGCTTCAGGCTTTCCATAAAACACTCCATACACCAGCTTCTGCCAATGTGGATATCTCTGCTTTGATTCAATGAGCACCTCACTGATATAATAAACCGGCCGTTGAACCGGATACTCCTTTCGAGCTTCCTTGCGCTCCACCACAATAGCCACGCTAACAGCTCGGGCATTAGCAGCCACATATAGCAATAACGGCTTTTTATCGATCGGGGCTGCAAGCATAGGCGGTTCAGCTAACTGCCTCTTCAGATCCTCAAACGCTTTATCAGCCGCCTCGCTCCAGACAAAATCATCTGTTTTCTTCGGCATCTGATATAAGGGGATAGCCTTCTCCCCAAGACGACTGATAAACCGGCTCAAAGCCGCCATCCGGCCGGCCAAACGTTGAACGTCATTGATACACGCCGGTTTAGCCAAAGATGTAATTGCTGAGATATTTTTCTGGATTAGCCTCAATGCCTCTGTTTGATACCAGAAAACCCAAGAGTTTGCCTGCCGGGACACCAAAGACACACTTTTCCGGATTGAGCATCATCTTGTAAATCCGGAGGTTGTCAAAGGTTTCTCTCAAATCATCTATCAATTTTTCCTCCTTCCTGGATTTTATCACAATATCATCCACATATGCATGAACATTACGCCCAATTTACTCGTGAAGACAATTCTGAACACAGCGTTGATAAGTCGCCTGGGCACTTTTAAGCCCAAAGGGCATGGACACATAACAGAAGGCTCCAAAGGGAGTGATGAAAGTTGTCTTCTCCTGGTCCTTAACTGCCATTTTGATCTGATGATAACCAGAATAAGCATCCAGAAAACACAAACGGTCACAACCCGCCGTAGCATCGATGATCTCATCAATACGAGGGAGGGCAAAGGGGTCTGCAGGGCAAGCCTTGTTCAAGTCTGTGTAATCTACACACATACGCCAAGTGCCATTTTTCTTAAGAACCAGCACCGGATTAGCTAACCACTCCGGGTGAAAGACCTCCATGATAAACCCTACGGCGAACAACCAAGCTACCTCTTCACCAATAGCCTTGCGCCTTTCTTCATTGAAGCGGCGGAGAAACTGTCGGACCGGTTTAAACTTAGGATCAATGTTAAGTGTGTGCTCAGCGAGTTCCCTCGGCACACCTGGCATGTTAGAAGGTTTCCATGCAAAGATGTCCCGGTTCTCACGGATGAACTCGATGAGCGCGCTTTCCTATTTGGGATCCAGGTTAGCGCTGATGCTGAACTGCTTGGATGAATCGCCAGGAACAAAATCAACCATCTTAGTATATGTGGCTGATTTAAATTTCAACGCTGGATCGTGTTCCGTAGTTGGCTTTTTCAAAGAGGTCATATCTGCCGCATCAACTTGGTCTTTATAAAACTTTAGCTCCTCAGTGGCACAAACTGACTCAGCATAAGCCGCATCACCTTCCTCACATTCCAAAGAGATCTTCCTGCTCCCGTGTACTGTGATGGTCCCCTTATGACCTGGCATCTTAAGCTGTAGATAAACATAACACGACCTCGCCATGAACTTAGTGTAAGCCGGCCTCCCAAACAAAGCGTGATATGGACTTTTGATTTTCACCACCTCAAAAGTCAATGTTCCTGACCTTGAATCATGATCATCTCCAAAAGACACCTCTAAGGCTATCTTGCCCACTGGATATGCAGACTTACCAGGCAACAAACCATGAAAAACGGTGTTTGACGGTTTAAGATTCTTATCTGTCAACCCCATACAACAGAAGGTATCATAATATAGAATGTTGATACTACTTCCCCCGTCCATGAGTACCTTAGTGAACTTATATCCCCCAACTTGAGGGGCCACCACTAAAGCCAGATGACCTGGATTGTCAACCTTGGGGGGGGGGTGATCCTCTCTACTCCACAAAATGGGTTGCTCAGACCAGCGCAAATACTGAGGTGCCGCCGGTTCAACAGAGTTTAATGCCCTCTTGTGAAGCTTCTGATCATGCTTATACAAGCTAGTGGTGAAGACATGATACTGCCCACTATTTAACTGCTTAGGATTGCTTTGATAACCTGACTGCTACTGCTGCTGGTTCCCCTGACGGTTGTAACCTCCTTGGTTCCCCTGATTCCCTTGATTGTTGTATCCGGTTTGATTGCCCTGAAATCATGAACCGGAGCTGCCGCCTCCGTAACCCAGCCCATGGAAACCACCTCCTGAACCGCTGGGCGGGCCATTATTGTACTGAAACATATTGGAGTTCTTGAAATCTCGCATGATATAACAATCCTTCCAAAGATGTGATGTTGGCTTCTCCTTTGATCCATGCTTTGGACAGGGCTGGTTTAACAGGCGCTCCAAATTGGGGCCTGAACCTCCGCCTCTCTGGGGCTGCTTGCCCTTACGGCGCTGACCATTCTCCTGAGCATTGGTGTTAGCCACAAAGTCCAAACTGTTGTCAGCCTTGCGCTTACCATTGTTCCCATGGCCTGCCGGATTATGCTGCTGACCCTTGGTGTTGCCGTTCTTTTTCCCTTTCCCTGGTTTGTCCTCCTCTGAGTCAGGGTCTTTTGTATTATCTGAACCAGCGTATTTAACCAAAGCGGCCATAAGCGTTGACATATCATTGCAGTGACGTTTAAGCCTTCCTAACTTCTGTTTGAGCTGCAGAAAACGGCAATTGCCCTCCAATGTTAGTACTGCGGTATCTGCATTGATATGATCCGATGAATGCAAAATAGCTGAGACCCGCTTTACCCAATGGGTCGTGGACTCCCCATCCTCTTGGACACAAGCGGCCAGATCCACAATTGACATGGGCTGCTTACAAGTATCTTTGAAGTTCTGGATAAACCGGTGCTCAATTCGGCCCATGATCCGACAGAGTTAATTGGTAAGCTCTTCAACCAAGTACGAGCTGTTCCTTCCAACATCATGGTGAAGTATTTAGCACATACTGCTTCATCCACATCCAACATTTCCATTGCCATCTCGTAGCTTTCAACCCACGCCTCTGGTTGCAGATCGGCGGTGTAATTGGGCACCTTACGAGGCCCTTTGAAATCCTTGGGCAGTCTCACATTACGCAAAGCAGGGGTAAGACATGGCACTCCTAAGGAACTGAATACCACACCTGGTTCTTCTCAAGCAGTAGGGTGAACCAGAGTAGGTTGACAGGCTCCGAGCAGAGCTGCTTACTCGGCCTCTCGACGTGCGCGACCATGATCCACCACATCCTGCGCATTAGCACCTCCCCCTGCCGGGTTGTGCCCTCGCGGCGAGTTACGGCGACGTGCACTGCTTGACACGGCCGGTTCATCCTCAATGTGCCTGCTGTAGCTCCGGC
>NC_041386.1:543291018-543299791 GCF_002162155.2 Triticum dicoccoides | reverse complement strand
GTGGGGTGGAATGAATCCTCTCACGACTGTGCAAATATGCCTGCTACTGGTTTAGAGCTGTTTGAAGGAGATCTCTGGCCCGTCGTGCCTCAATTGCAGATGGTGATCTGCCGTTGGTTGGGAGGGCTGCCAATCGTGAAGCAGCGGCCACAATGTTGTCCAACAGGTTGGAGTAATGCCCGGGAGGTGTTGGAATGTACTGTGGCACAATGTTGTTCTGACGAGGCGGGTCCGTTGTGCGCGACTGAACCGACGCTCCTGTTCCTGGCGCCTCCGTCCGGTTTAATATTGGCTGGTTACTCGTTCCTGCTCCTGGCGTATTGAAGAGATTTCTTGGCTCATAACTCGGCGGGAGATGCGATCGGTATCTTCTTCTCATGACTTCCTCTGAAGCATTCTGATCCAGCCTAAGCCGGTAGGCCTGAGCTTCCAACTCGGCCCGTTCTGTAGCCATCCTAGCATTCTCTGCCGCTAGGTCCGCTTTAGCCTGATTTATCTGATCTTTCACCTTTGCAATCTCCGCATTGTGATGATCCTGGGCTGCTGCGTCCACTTCTGCGGCCATCAATGTTGCCAAAGTGTTGAACAAGTCAGACAGAACTTGAGCCGAAGGTGACGCAGAGCTCCCCGCCCCCGCCGGCGTGGCTGTTGCGGAACTGTAGAGCATTGCTGCGGCAGTTGATGAGTGGGGCACTGATTGTGTATCGGCCATGAAGATAGCGGCCCGGTTTGGCAGATCAGGGGAGTCCGGAATACTGTTGCCCTCAGAACCTCCACTAATCCGGCCATCCTGCAGCTGATAGAGCGATTCGGTTTCTCCAGATGACTCGTCGTCGGAGCAGACAACGGTTTCTCCATCGGATGCCAGTCCGTCCTCATACTCTGCTCCATGGATGACACCTACGAAAACATGCTTTTTCATGGGCTGAACCGGGGACGGGCTTGCACGCTGAGCCATCTCGATGATGTCCGTGCAGGTGTCCTGTTCAGGGCCCGGTTCGCCAATCTTGCCGATGAAGACATGAATTCCACCAAAGGGGACTCGGTACCCGTATTCGATTGAATCGGCCTCGGGGCCCCATCCTGCGTTGTCGATGTAGAGCTTGCCGCAACGACTCTTCATCATCCGGCCCACAGCGTATCCCTCGAGTCCATCAAAGCTGCCCTTTAAGAACTCGAAACCATCATGTGATAGCCCCACGGTGGGCGCCAATTGTTGCGGGTTTGTCACGGTAGATGTCCTTGTGAAAGGACTTAGTCGTGGAGCCATCACTACGGGTTAGCTTAAAGGGGTTAAACCGGACAAGGGGACATGGGGAGTTTATACTAGTTCGGCCCCTTCGATGAAGGTAAAAGCCTACGTCTAGTTTGTGATTAGTATTGCTAGGGTTTCGGTGACCAAGAAGCGAATCCGCTTTGACTGGCCCTTGAGTTGTTGTTTCCTGTCCTCAAACCATGGCCGGGTCGTCCCTTTATATACATAGGTTGACGCCCGCCGGTTTACAGAGTCCCGAGGCCAGATCATAAAGGTGTCCGGCTCGGTCTCTATTCCTCTAACTTACAATACAAGTTTACATAATAAGGTCGGTTTACATCTACAGGTGTTAACTCGCCTTTGGGCCTTGGGCCTTCACAAAGCGCCATCATTCTTATGTCTTCATGGGCTTCTAATCTTCATAAAGTTAACCCGGCTACTCCTGGCCGGTTTACGTCCAGTAGTAATATCCCCAACACTACCCATAACTAAAGATAGAAAACAAGAACACAAAATAAAAACTACTTAGTGATAAAGCAAACAAGCACACACGAGAATATTCACCCCACGCTATAACTCCCTGACAATGGCGCCAGAAAAGGTCTTGAGAACCCACAAGTATAGGGGATCAATTGTAGCCTCTTTCGATTAGTAAGAGTGTCAAACCCAACGAGGAGCTAAAGGTGGAACAAATATTCCCTCAAGTTCTATCGACCACCGATACAACTCTATGCATGCTTAACGTTCGCTTTACCTAGAACAAGTATGAAACTAGAAGTACTTTGTAGGTGTTTTCGGATAGGTTTGCAAGATAATAAAGAGCACGTAAATAAAAATTAGGGGCTGTTTAGATGAAGACACAACTAAGTGAGTTTTAGTAGAGAGCTTTTTGTCACGAGAAAGTTATTTGTCCCTAAGCAATCGATAACTAGACCGGCAATCATTATTGCAATTTTATTTGAGGGAGAGGCATAAGCTAACATACATTGTCTTTTTGGATCATATGCAGTTATGATTGGAACTCTAGCAGGCATCCACAACTACTAAAGATCATTAAGGTAAAACCCAACCATAGCATTAAAGCATCAAGTCCTCTTTACTACTGTCGTGGGTTTGTCACGGCAGATGTCCTTGTGAAAGGACTTAGTCGTGGAGCCATCGCTATGGGTTAGCTCAAAGGGGTTAAATCGGACAAGGGGACACGGGGATTTTATTCTAGTTTGGCCCCTTCAAGGAAGGTAAAGCCTACGTCTAGTTGTGATTGGTATTGCTAGGGTTTCGAAGACCAGGGAGCGAATCCGCTTTGTCTGGCTCTCGAGTTGTTGTTTGTCCCTAAACCGTAGCCGGGTCGTCCCTTTATATACATAGGCTGACACCCGCTGGGCTATAGAGTCCCGAAGCCGGATCATAAATGTATCCGATTCGTTCTCTATCCTCCCTATCTTATAATACAAGTTACATGACTAGGTCGGTTTACATTTATAGGCTTTAACCCGCCTTTGGGCCTTGGGCCTTCGTGAAGCGCCATCATCCTTGCATCTTCATGGGCTTCTAAGCTTCAAGGAGTTAACCCGGCTACACAAGGCCGGTTTACATCCAGTAGTAATATCCCCAACAACTACCATACACAAACAACATACTTACTCGGGTCTGTGCTTCTGTCACTCAGGCCACCCACCATAAGCAAATCATGAACATATTTTAGACCCTACAGCGGGGATCCCTCACGCTTGCATGACACGGAGAGCACCATAGGACAGCACCAATAATAAAACATGCAACTCAAACCAATCACAATCATCAATTAACCTCGACCATTTTTGAAATTGACTTAAAACCGTCATGAATTAGGAGAAACAATACATATCAAAAAGTTTCGTATTTCCTCAAGCTTTCCAACGCTGTATCATTTGCTGCATTCGGACTTACGGTTAAAAAAATTAGATTGAAAATACGAACTTTGTGTAACTTGGCCCATTTTCTAAATTACTTTTAAACCGTTCAAAATTAGAAAAAACTTTAAACATGAAAAAGTAGCGCATTTTCATAAGATTTCCAACGCCATATCATTTGCCTCAACTGGGCTAGCCATTTAGAAATGGCATCGAAACTACCAACTCTATTGCTCCGTTTGCAAAATTTTACGATTTTCCAAATTATGCTTTAACCATAGGGAATTAGAGAAAACTTTCTATATGTGGAAGGAGCATTTTTGCACTAGCTTTCCAACTCCGTATTATTTGCCTTATTCTGATAAACAGTTTAGAAATGCGATCGAAAATACGATTCATGTTTTTTGTATGAAGAAAAAACGGTTTCAAAACTATTCTTAAACCGCTTACATTTTGCCAAAAAATTAACTTGGGTCATGATACTAGTGTCCATAGCTTTCCAACGGTATATAGCAAGCCCCATTTGGGCAATGTTGGCGGAAGTTCAACCTAACACAGGGGGAAGTTCAGGTCGTACAACTCAGGCAGTAAAATTGCAAAAAACGCAATTTCATCATGACCTGAGTGCAAAATCCGCCAACGAGCGAGATTCCTATTTAAAACCGGTTTTTAGTTGCTAAAAATTGTTTCTAGATTACACTAACATCATATAGAACACGACTAACCTGAATAATTCGCAGGGGAAGCCACGATTGCGAAGATAGCCCGAAGGTCAGGTTCGTACAGAGGGAAGTTCACGCGCATTACTCAGGCAGTTCAGGTTGTGATCAGAATATTATTCTGATCCCGTGATCAGAACAGGGATCGAGCTTAGGAAGAGATCCCTGCCTCCAGCTCTCGCACGCTATAGCTTAGGAAGAGATCCCTCCCTCCGGCTCTCGCACGCTATATATATATATATGGCTATAATTTAACATGGCCCTCTTACCTCCAATATGGTACGAAGTTAAGGATCAATTAGACCACTGTGTAATGAATCAATGGCTCGAATTTATTACATACTCTTATATCTCTATTTTGTTCCAAGGTGTGCGTTGATGGGGAATTTGTTCATGGGATATTGCCTGTGTGTTGTTTTATTTGACAGACGTGTGCATGTCGGACCTGGCGCTCTTGAAGGCGCATCGTAAGGACATAGACTTTCACAAATTCTGAGTGCCTTCATTATATCTGTTCCTTGAGAGATGGCCCCAGACACTCTGTGCGTACAAATAGGATATCTCAAAAGCATATGATTGGTTGATTGGGAGTTTCTGGATAAGGACTTGCTCAAATGTGGCTTTCTTTGAGACGTAGATTTCTCATATCATGGTGTATGTTTCCTCGGTAAAATATTATGTGAAATTTAATGTGAACCATGGGCCATGGGGGTGTGGTCAGCCTCTATCGCCCTAGATGTTGGGTAGCCCTGGCCGGCCAAAGAAGGATATGGGCAATACATCCTGGGGCTAGCACTCCTGTCATGGCACTGAGCATGACCATTCATTTACCATGAGACCTTTTTCATGTTGGCGTGAGACGATCATGTCATGAATCCAGGTACGAACTTGTTTTTGCTCGGCCTTTCCCAAATGCTCCCATACTCCGCTTCATCCCGATCTGTCAACGACCGGTAAGCACAGATCAGGTGGGAACCCGAGCGATGATGCGTCTGACCGTCGTGAGACTCCAACGTTGGACCCGGCGCATCCAACATGATGCTCTTCATTATGCTCATTTGGCAACAACAATCCTTTCTGTAATCTCACTAGACACCCACCACGTCAAATGGCCTGAGCCAAATTAACTGCTCGGCCATCAGAGCCGATCATCCAACATGGCCACCGGCATGGGAAAAAATGGTAGGCCGCAACCCCAATAATGCTCTACTTACGGATGATTTGCTATGGAAGGAGATAACCGCACGTAGAGGACCGAGGCAAGGAGATCCCATCTCTCCTTAACTATTTTTGTTTTGTGCGGAAGCCTTCTCTAGTCTGCTTAGTAGTGCAGAACAAGATGGTGTGCTGGAAGGAGTGAAAGTATGCAGGAACGCACTGAGTTTTAATCACCTACTGTTTGCAGATGACTCGTTGATTCTTCTGAAAGCCTCGGAAGAGAGTGCACTTCATTTGCAAAATATGTTGAATTTGTATGAGAACTGCTCAGGGGCAAACCATAAGTGGACCAGGAGAGGTGCATCGGGACACGCTTGGCCCAGGCGAAGCGGTCGGCTGGGTGGGGACGGGTTGGCGGGTCCATGCGACTGGCGAGACGGGGCGTGGGAGGAGTGGATGGTGCCACTGGCGAGACGGGGCCAGCGGCCGACCCGAGGTGCGCGGGTGGGATAGGGGAAGCGAGCGCAGGTGGGAGCGGGGATCCCGGAGAGGATCGGTGAGGCGACAGGTATGAGGTAGGTGGCACGCGGGGTTCTGGGAAGGATTGGCTCCCGGGATTTTCTGTGGCAGCTGAAGGTGGGGTGTGACGTGGAGGCTTGATGGGAAGATATGGGAAAATATTTTCATCAAACATAACGTGTCTAGAGATTATAACATTGCATGAGGATAGATCAAGGCATCGATAGCCCTTGTTCTCCAGGGGTACCCAAGGAAAATGCAGCGAGAGGAGCGTGGCGCGAGCTTGTGTGGTGCGGTTGCAATAATGTTTGGAAAACAGAGGCAGTCGAATACACGCATGTGGTCATAGGTGGGATGATGCCCTAGGAGGAGGAATTAGGGGGTGACGAAGTTGATGGCAGAGCAAGGTCACCTATTGAGGATGTATGTGGCCGTGTGAAGCGCTTCGACCCAGAACGGGGGTGGGAGTTTGGCATGGATGAGGAGGACACACAGAATGTTGTTAGTAGTCCGGATGAGGCGCTCGGCCTTCCTGTTTTGTGGTGACGTGTGGGGGTAGGAGAGGCGGAAGGAAGCCCTGTGGCGACAGAATAGGTCACGCAACAAGGACGTGAGATATTCACCGCCTTTGTCGCATTGCATGCATTGAATGGGAACATGAAATTGTGTAAGGACGTAAGAGAAGAAGCGAGAAATAGTGTTGGCAGTGTCAGATTTGTTGCATAATGGAAATGTCCATGAGTAGTGCGTATAATCGTCTAGAATAACGAGGTAGTACTAAAATCCGGAGAAGCTATGAACAAGGGAGGTCCACAAAATCACAATGAACCAATTGAAAGGGTGCACTAGTCTTTATACAAAGGGAAAAAGGCAGCCGGGGCTGCTTGCCTAATTTACATGAGGGGCGAACAGTAGTTCTTGGCAAGTCTTTATTACATGAGGGAAGTAAATCACGAGCTAAAGTGGAAACAGATTTATTGCTAGCATGCCCCAAATGTTGATGCTAGAGGTCACCGGTGACGACGGATAGTGCTTCTTGGACGCCAGAGTTGGTGAAGAACGGGTAGAGCTCCCCGTGGCTATTGGATCTCAAAATTATTTTCCCCATTGCTAGGTCCTTGACGGAAAAACCGAACGGATCAAATTCTATAGAAACAAAGTTATCTTGAGTAAAACGGCGTACGAAGATTAAATTCTTGATGATTGTGGGGGAAACTAGCACGCGGTTGAGAGAAAAATTGGAGAGGGATGTAGATCCAATGGCAGTAATGGGAATACGCGAGCCGTCCCCGATGAGGATGCCTGAGGAATGACGCAGAGAGGGGGAACCATACAAGGTGAGAGAGCTCGTCTTACCAGGGATGTGCGACGTAGCGCCCGTGTCGAGGAACCAGTCCGGCGCGCCGCCGGCCTGTTGCTGCTGAATGGAGAGGTTCTGAAGCGCCGCGTAAAGCTGGTTGTATTGCTCCCAAGATGACTCGCTGGAGGAGGCCTCGGCGGCCACCGGGTAGGCCTGGTGAGGTGGTGGCGGGCGTGGGCCTAGAACGCCCGCGACATTTGGCGCAGCCCACGGGGCACGAGGTTGGGGAAGGCTTGGAAGAAGTGCCCCATACGAAGCGAAGTAGCCGGTGGGGAGCGATGCGAGCGAGGAAACGCCAGGAGAAGCAGCACCGCGCCCAGACGAGGCGGCGCCAGGAGACGGGGCGCCACAGCCACGGCCGCGCTTGCGCCATGCTCGCGCCCTCATCTGTCGTGATCGCCAGCCGAGGGAGCGGCTCGCCCCTTGCCCCGATCGTTGGAGGCGTGGTCAGGAGGGCGGTCGGCGGAAGGGCCACCCGGGCTGTGGCCAATGGAGAGTGTGGTGGCCGTGGCTTCAGGTCGACTGTCCAGGCGCACCCGCTCATTAGCCGAGATCTCCTCCATGAGCAGCCTCGAGCGCGCCTGCATGAAGGTTTGGAACGGTGATTGCATTGACAATAGGGTAGCCATGACGTGAAACTTATGATTGAGCCCGTGGATGAGCTGGAGCGTGAGGGACTGGTCGATGACGCGCTTGCCGACATCCTCGAGGGCATCTGCGAGGGACTTGAGACGCCTGCTGTATTCAGCAATGGAGAGGTCGCCTTTAGTCCTGGCCATCTCAGGCCCGACCCTAAAATCCAGGGCCTAGGCCCGATGGGCTTGACCGTGGGTCGGGCTTGGGCCTGAGTTTTGAGCCCACTAGCAGGGCCTGGGCGGGCTTGGGATTAGCATATTGACATTTTAAGGAAGAGGCCCAGCCCATGGCCCTAAGCCCTAAGGGCTTTTCAGGGCTTTTTACCAGATGGGCCGGGCTTGGGCTTGAAAAGTAGGCCCGATGGTAGGGCCTGGGAGGGCCTGGGCCTTAATTTTCTGCCATGGGCTTTTTTAGGCCCGGCCCAAGCCCGGCCCGGCCGGGCCCATGGCCAGATATAGTCGCCTTGGACGAGGTTGCGGATTTCCGCCCGTGAGGATGACAGCGTGCCCGGGCTGATTGTCCATGAAGAGGAGGTGGAGCTGCGACCAGATGTCGTAGGCGGAGCTGGCCGGGGTGGCGACGGTGTCGAGGAGGTCCTCGCCGACCATCCCATGCATCCACAGCACGAGGGTGAGGTCGTCGGTCCTCCACACGGCGCTATAGCTGAGTGGCTCGGTGGCGAAGTCGAGGTGATGTTGAACCTCGTACTTGCAGGCGATGACGTAGAAAAGCTGGCCCCACCATGAGTAGTTCCCCGACTCAAGCTGGAGCTTGGAGGTGAAGTAGTGCGCGACGGAGGGCGGGAGATCGGCGATGGAAGAAGGACCCGCGTCGGAGCCGGCCCTCCTGCGGTGAGGGACGAGCGCGCCGCCGGTGCCGTCGAGCGCGAGACGGGGAGCCGGAGTGTTGCCGGCGGTTCGAAGGATGCCCGCGGTGGGCGTGGGAGCCAAGCGGGGTGCAGACGAGGAAGAGCCCGCGGGGCCCTCGGGAACGGGCATCTTGCCCCGGTCGGATGCGAGAGGTGCGCGGCGAGGGGCGGGGACCGTGGTGGCCGGAGTAGTGGTGGCCACGGGAGGCGCGGTTGGTGCGGCGGGCGCGGCGGTGGCGAGGGGCACTGCGGCGAAGGGAGCGGGCGCCGATGCGTCGAAGTCCGCCGAACAGGAAGAGGACCGGAGGTACTCGGCGTCTGATACCAAGCTAAGTTATGCAAACTCACACCATGCTGTATTCATGA
>NC_041386.1:543275002-543290659 GCF_002162155.2 Triticum dicoccoides | reverse complement strand
GAGAGCAGGGAGATCGTGTGAGAGTACAACTGCATGGGCTGATAATCCTCCTGGCATGCAGGGATAAGCACGCATGTACTGCACGCCCGTTGGGGATCCTGGTGACGCGGTTGTGTGGTTAGAGCGTCTCCAGCCGCGCCCCCAACAAGACCCCTCAGGCGATTTTTCGGCCGCCGGCGTTGAAAAATTGGCCCAGTCGCGCCTCCAAAGGCCCAATTTTCACCGGCTCGGGCTGAAATTGGCGCAGGCGGACCTAGGCCGAACCCGGCGCGCTTGGGGGCGCTCGGGAGCGCCGACCGAATCATTTTTTGGCACGAAAGTCGGCGGGCCCTCCTTGGCAGCGACTCGGTTCTTCTCGCCGCGTCGTCGTCCTCATCGCCTCGGTTCCCGTGGCGAATCAATGCCAACGCTTCCGCGCGCCGCCGCGTCGGTCAGCCTCCTCCATTGATGCCTCATGGGCGGCGCAGTGAAGACCGGACGACGGGCACCCCTCGCCCGCCACGCGTAACACGATGGCCACGCGTACGCGCGGCGCCTTTGCCTATATAAGCCGCCCCCAGTGCACCGGTGACGCATAGACTCTCCACCGCCGACGCCCCGTTCCTCCCCCGTCCCCCCTCTCCTCTCATCGTTCCAGCTCACCCATGGTCGAGCGCTTCCCAGGCAACGACGTGGCGGCGAACGGCTTCGGCCGCCACCAGCTCCACGAGGACGAAGCTCGGCTCCTCTACGAGGCCGATTACCCGGTCCCGCCGGACATGCTGGTGCCCAGGGCGTGGAGGATCAGCGCCGGTGAGGTCCCGGTGCCACCATCGCCCACCGGAGCGGCGCAACGTGTGGAGATCGCGCGTATCCGCGCCTCTCTGCCGCAGCCCGCTATTGGAGCCCTACTTCTGCCGCCGCCACGCCGAGCAGCTCGAGGCCACCAACAGCGTCATGCCCTCCGGGAGGCTCAACTCCGAAGGCCGCCGCTGATGGTGGGGCGTGCCCGGGCGCATGCTGGAGGCCGTCCTCGAGTACATCGAGGGAGGCAACATGCCCAGGCTGGAGTACCCCGCTCCCCCGTCCTTCTCCCGCTGGTGTGGGAGCTCATGAACGCCGAGGCGCATGGACTCGGGGGCATCCTCCTCCTCGTCCGGCTGCTCGACCGGCTCTCCCTGCCTCCGCCCCGTTAAGCCGGAGCCCCAGGACACGCCGGTCAGCCACCACACGCGCAGCTCCGGCATCCGCATCGCCGACTCCTCCCCCACCTCTGGCCGTCTTTTCCTCGTCAGGCCGAAGGAGGAGCCCGGCCTCCCCACAGACTACGAGGCCATAGCCCGGCACGGCTTCTCCGACGAGGAGGCCCTAAAGTGGGCGCGGGACGACTACCTCCGCGACGAGATGGTCCGGCAGCGCCGAGCCCTGGAGGAGATAGCCGCCCGCAAGCGTGGGCGCGAGGACGAGCACGACATGGTGATCCTCGATAGCGATGAGGACGAGGATGCCCCCAGACCGTCCAACTTGCCGCGCCAACCTGGGGAGGGGTGCAGCAGGGACAGCGGCCGCAGAGAAGGTGACGACGACGATGACGGCGGCGGCGGCGGCACCGACTACATGCAGTTCTATAGGCTCCTCGACATGTAGAGCTTCAAGGGCGGCGGGCGGCGAGGAGCAGCGAGGGCGACGGCGGGCCTAGTAGCGTTTTTTTTCTTTTTTTTGTAAAATATTTTAAATATGTATGAACTTGCTGAAGTTGTTGAATTTGCACCTAGTTTGTGGGTTTCAAAAAAATGCGTGCGCGCCGCGACTAGGGGCATCACGCCCCCAGCACGCGGTTTTCGTCGGTGCGCCTTCAGGGGTGATTTTTAGCGCCTCCTGGGGGCCAACGGCTGGAGATGCTCTTAGCCAGGCGAGGAGCGTGACGTAGTGGTCTTCCAACAGAAGTTACTCCATCGATAAGCAACACGGTCTAAATATAGCTAGCATTCCTTTATCCTGGGAGTTTTTAGAGAGGGTCCCGATAACTGCCACACGTGTGGTGTATCGGATAGTTGTGCCACACGCCTCGTGTGGCATGGACAGCAACCAGCCCACACACCTACGTGTGGGCAAAACAACTAATGCCCACACACGTCTTTTTTCCCTCCTGAACCCTCTCACACGCGTGCGTGTGGGCGAAATTGATAACGCCCACACGCCCGTATGTCAGGCCTCGTACCCTTCTAGTCCCGCACGCGACGCGTGACGCTCACCGCGCGCCCGCAGTTTCCATGGTCCAGACCCTCATCCATGTTCGTTTATCTGCAGTTGCCATGTCGCTGAACTACAGTTGCCATGTCGGACAACTGCAGTTGCCATGGTTGCTCAACTGCAGTTGCCATGTATGGTCTGATCTAATGTAGTTGCCATGATTTCATAACTTTAGGAGTTGCCACATACTAACACTAGGTAGTTGAGAGAGTTGCCATGTTCTCACAAGCATGCTAGGGCAGTTGCCATGTAAAATGGAAGAGTTGCCATCTGCTTACGTGCACGTTAGGGCAGTTGCCATGTACGTGCACGTTGGGGCAGTTGCCATGTACCATGCAAAAACACATGGCAACTCGGTAAAAGACAGTTGCCATCTGCTTACGTGCATACTAGGCAGTTGCCGTGTACCCTGCAAAAACACATGGCAACTCGGGTAAAAAAAGAAAGTTGTCACCTGCTTATAAAGCACACTAGAGGCAGTTGCCATGTGCGCTGCAAAAACACATGGCAACTAGCAGCTTACGTGTGGGAGAGGAGACGGGCGTGTGGGCGAGATGGCAAAATGCCCACACACCAGCCCTTGTGCGTGACTGAAAACTGGTGTGTGGGTGAACTGCTAAACGCCCACACACCGGCCCCTCCGTGTGGTAAAATGGATGTGTGGGCGAACTATGTCACACACCACACACACGCCTTGTCCTACGTGGCACAGAAAATCAGCCAGATTGTGTCAAGATTCGTGCATATAGTACTGGACGGTGATGGATGCGTGTGGTCGAGATGGTCAACGCCCACACATGTGGGCGTTAACATTTCCGTTTAGAGAAGGCCGCAGACAATATTCGAGGATTAAAGCAGTCACAATATCCGAGGTAGACTTTAAGATGTTTTAGCTTTTTTACTATCCGCTTGTATTTAGACGTGTTTTAATGTTTATGCTAACTCATTTCATTTTGTATGTAGTCCAAATTAATATATCTATATCTATACCAATATAATCTATATCTATATCTATATCTATATCTATACCAATACAAAAAGACCCAAAGGGGTAGATTCAAACCATCTCGACCGTCAAATAATGTTATCTAGCGGTTTAAATCGGTTCAATGTTGAGCACCAAACACGTTTAACACTCTAATTACCCACCACTGCCATTGGTTATAAACACGATTTTGACGTTATCCCATGAAATCTGCCATGTAATTAATATCCTACCATTATCTCGAAAAAGTAATTGATATCTTATCAAACACCTACGTGCAAGAGATATATCTTACCTAATATGACATGCAACTAATATCCTACCTAATATGAACGTGCATTGCACATACATTATACTAGTCTATCTAAGTATCTAAAAACATGTTATAATCCAGTAGCATGCGGATGTCAAACCACTGGTTGACTCGAGCGACCAAACCGGGTACGCATTTTTCTGCAGTTGACCTTGACCACGGCTCGACGACAGTCTAGTCGTGTCTGCACTATTTCACGGGGGTTCCACCTCCCCAAGCAGCCATTTTACGATTCTGCCCCTCACCTCACTCGTCCGCCACCACGATCGGTGCTGCCGCCCGCCTCCCCCTCCTCTCGGACGAAGGCCAACCAGAGCGAATGGCTGCGCCGGCGAGCGACGACGAAAGCAAGGACGTGGACGCCTTCCTGTCGTCGTGCGCGGCGTCGGGCGAGGTCGCGTATGCCGCCGCTGAGGTCGTGCTCGAGCGCCTCCAGGACCGCGCCTCCCGCGCCGCGGCCCGACGCCTCCTCGACGGCGTGCACCGCCGCTTCGACGCCGGGCAGGAGCACCGCTTCCTCACCTTCCACTTCCGCGACGTCGTCGTCGACCCCCCCAGTCCTCTCCGCAAACGTATCACCTTTCGCGGAAATCGGCCGTCTGGCCGTCAAAATTATAATGGCCACGTCTATGGGTTATTGTAGTGTTTAGGCAAAGCGCGTGGGCGATTCCACTGGAGTGTCAACCATGTGGGCATGTGGCGGCCTATAAATATAATGCTGCTGACTAATGTAAGCGTTAGGTGTCCCTCGACTGCAACTGTGTGTGAGATTATGAGTGTGTAATTGCGCAGAGACTTGATCCCCCTGCTCCTTATGCAGGGAACACTTCAATCTCGCTTGTTGAATAATTCACACTCTCTGTTTTGGACTTTTGGTGCTCATATAAAATGGAAACGATGGCACTCCGGATCTGTCTGACATAGTTTACTTGATGAGATTTATTTAACTTTCAGCGTTTGCTTCAGAATCTGGTACTGCACATAATGTGATGTGCCTCCTTGTGTGAGGCTTACTCTGTTAGTGTATCTGATCCCTAGCACTTTTTTTACTGAGATTCCCTATACGTTGTTTAGAAATATATGGATATACTATTTATTTTTGTGGGAACAAGATTTTTTTTGGTGACTAGTTGGAGCCAGATTTATGTGTGTGAGAAAGTGAACCAAAAACAGACACTTGTTTTTTGTTTTTGTGGGAGCTAGTTGCATTCGAAGATATGGCTTCAATGTGACCACCTTCTTTTCTTGTGGAAGTTTGATAGTCATAGAGGATCAACGGAAGTTCACATGAGATTAGCACACATCAAGGCATTGGTCAAATGGTACTCAGAGAAATGTTTTCATGGCCTCTAAGCATCATTTTTTTTCATTCTTTTGTGTAAGCTGCAGAGTTTGGAGGTTGATGCTATCTATTTTTCTTCTTACAATTCATCTTTGGCAGAACAATCCTAACTGCAGCGATCAAACTTATTGCAGTAAGAAAAAAAAAAGGGCATAGCCTACATACTTTGGAGAGTGTTACTATCAATTTTTCTCTTCTAATTTAGCAGCTGCTTCTAGGGTTCCAGCAAAGCACGAAGCTAACAATGATGGAGATACCTAGCATTTTCACTCCTGAAGATTGGTCCTTCGCTTTTTATGAGGGCCTTAATCAGCATCAAGATTCCACTTCCAGGGATAAGACGTATGGAGAGCTGGGGTGTGGCAATGGTTGGATATCTATTGCGCTTGCAGAGAAGTTGTCCCCTTTGAAGGTGGTTTTCTCTAGTTCTGTCAATAATTTATCTTATCGTCGTTGCTACAGAAGTGGGAGCCACATCAGTTATACATTTACTTTGCTATAATGATATACCACTTTTGGTACCTCTGAGGAAAATAATATCTACCGAGCATTTATTATTCAATTTTGAGCAAGGATCTAGTCTAATACCACACATTGTTCAAACCACGCTGAGCATTGTGTCCTTTTTTCTTGAACTGAGCAGTGTGTCCTTTAAAGCGGGAAAGAGGGAAATGACATCCAATTAGATTTTGATCCGCACATGTCAGTCAAACAAATTAATATGCAAGCAGCTAATTATTACCTTCATAGTCCAGCCGTTGTTTCTGTCAGAACCCAAGCTAAGCATTGTTTATTTCTTTGCAGGTCTATGGTCTGGATATTAACCCAAGGGCCATCAAGATTGCATGGATAAATCTATACTTGAATGCCCTAGACGACAATGGTCTCCCGGTCTATGATAGGGAGGGAAAAACATTGCTGGATAGAGTTGAATTCCATGAATCTGATCTTCTTTCATACTGTATAGATAACAAGATAGAACTTGATTGCATTGTTGGCTGCATACCACAGGTACGGTTAGTTATTACTGTATCATGAAAGGAAATTATAGTAGACCAGAACCGAAGGAAATTGCTTACTCTCGAAATCTGCTTTTCAGATTCTTAACCCCAATCCAGAGGCAATGTCAAAGATTATGACTGAAAATTCAAGTGAGAAGTTCTTGTACTCCTTGAGCAACTACTGTGATCTTTAGGTAAGTAGAGATATACCTTCTTCATGATTACCACTTACGGAAAATGTATTGACATGTGTAATGTGTTGAACTTATTCCATTCAGTTTACCTAATACCAATGGCGATTTGTCTTCATGTCGCTTCTCTAGCTGGAGTGAACTTATTTCTTGATTGCTCTTTGAAGTAACTACATTTTCTATATAACCAGATATAAGAAAAAAATGTCTTAGGAGTGTATGCTATTTCCTTGTAGGCATGTGTTGCTAGCTCTGATATAATTAAATATTTTTTATAAATAATATAGGATCTGTACTGAAACCTTGGTCCCACAAGTATCATAATCAGCTTAACACTTTAACTGGATGGTTAGGAAGGACAGGACGGGCAGTCTACATTAAAAGGGCAAGTAGGCTAAATGCTGGATACTAGAATAACTCTTTTGGCAGTATTCCATGTTTGAAATTTCTCACCTCGACTTCCACCTTTTGCACAACTTCATTTTTTTGCAACATATCTCTTTTGATCCCTATAAATAGAAGTTTTTGTCAGTTGCTAAGCATTTCATCATCATTTGACATGATGCACACATAGTATTAATCAAGACAATGTTTCATATGATGGCTGAATGTTCTATTCCATTTCCCTTGTGCTTATTTGTTATGTTTCTAAACTTGTTGCATCTCTTACCTCCAGGTTTTTTTTGAGGACCAGTTTGGCCTCGGGTTGATTGCTCGGGCAGTTGAAGAAGGGATAGCTGTCATAAAGCCTATGGGTATCATGATATTCAACATAGGAGGCCGACCAGGTCAAGGTGTCTGTGAACGCCTATTTCTACGTCGTGGATTCCATATCAGTAAGCTCTGGCAAACAAAAATTATGCAGGTATCAATTTTTTGAAACCAGGAAATCTTTCCATGCCAGCATTATGTTCTGGTTTTAGTAGGGCATAGATTTTCCATTTCTCGCCTCATAGTTTCATATTACAATTTGATATTCTTGTTTGGGATCATCACCAACTAGTTGATAATTTTCCAGGCTGCCGACACTGATATTTCAGATTTAGTTGAAATTGAACAAAACAGCCCACATCAATTTGAATTTTTATGGACCTTCCCGGGGATCAGTCTGTCTCTGCACGCATAGCCCAGGCATACATGAAATCTGGTGGCCGTGTTTCACATGCTTTGTCTGTGTATAGCTGTCAACTTCACAAACTCATTCAGGTTCCTTCACACTCTCTTTAGATTTGTAAAGTAAACAATACAGTGATGGAAGTTGTACCAATTCAGACGATTTTTAGGTGAAGAAATTGTTTGAGATTCTTAAAGATGGGTTCAATGAAATCAGCAGCTCCCTTGATTTATCCTTTGATAATGATTCGGTTGCTTCTGAAAAAATGGCCTTCCTAGTATACCTTGCTAGTTTTTTGAAAGAGAATAAGTCCAATCCTTGTGAGCCTCCATTTGGATGTTTAAACTTCCGGAATCTTGTTGCTGAATTTATGAAGAGCTACTACAACATCCCATTAACTTCTGATGTAAGGCTTCTTAGTTGTGTTCGCTTATACCAGAAATTCATAGGATCAACTTATTTGCCGCTTCTATCATGTGCTTCATATGATCCTCCTTTTTTTTCTGGTGCACCAAAATGTTGCTGTATTCCCTTCTCGTGCTGTTGCCATAGAAATTTCTCTTCGACTGTTCTCACCGGCGCTTGCAATTGTGGATGAACATCTGACCAGACACTTGCCGAAGCAATGGTTAACATCCTCAGCAATTGAGGTACTCCCTATGTGTGGCCCATGCATGCATATGCAGCTTGTGAATGTAGTGCAACACTTCTTCAAGCAACACCCAGTCTGTACTACTTAATGGTGCAATGTTCTTCTGCTTCTAAAAAAAATTGTTCGACGGGAATAATGGAAAAGGCATGCCTGTTAGGTGAAGAAAATATGATGATTCAAGAATGTTGATGTTAATGCTTCTTTTTTAAATTTCAGGGAAGAGAAGATTGTAACCATGGTAAAGACACAGTCATTGTAATTGCAGCACCACGCCAATCAGATTTGCTGATTGAGTTGATCAGGAAACTGAAGCCTCAGGTGGTTGTTACTGGCATGGCTAAGTTTGAGGCTATCACCAGTGCTGCTCTAGTGAATATACTAAGTGCAACAAGAGATGTTGGTTCCCGGCTCTTCGTAGATATTTCAAAGCATCTGGAGTTGTCTAGCCCGCCAAACTCTAATGGTGTGTTGAAGTATCTTGCTGAGAACACCCTACCTTCGCATGCAGTTATACTCTGTGGTCTAGTAAAGGATCAGGTGCCTATAACTTTACCACATCAATTTTGTTCCATGGTGGATCGACCTCTCATGTCTCCTTTTAACTAAGATTTATTATGATGAGTTAAATACCTTATGTGTCTCATCCTGACGCCCTGACCCCACTGGGGGGATGTGTATATGTGATTGATGGTTGGTCTTATACATTAAAGACGATCCTACACTGTATTTGAACTTCTCTGCATTTTTACACCTGCATTAGAAACTTCCTAAATATTTTAATCTGCATGTGCTATACCTTATTTTGGATTATTGTGCAGGTTTATTCTGATCTGGAAGTTGGATTATTGTGCAGGTTTATTCTGATCTGGAAGTTGGTTTTGCCATATCTGAGGATGAAACTGTCTATAAGGCGTTGTCATAAACTATTGAGCTATTGGAAGGACATACTTCCGTGATCAGCCAGCAGGATTATGGCTGTCTTTTTCACGAGCTACTGGCGTTCCAAATTGACAACCGGCATGCACAGCGAGAGGTAATCGTGACGTAACTCCCCCAGTTTTCCACTCATCCTCATGATAATGGAAAACTGTTCTGTCTAATGGTGCCAATAGTGGACATTCCTCTCAGCATAACTCAGCCGTTTAGTTGGATAACGGGTACTCAGAGTGAACATCTAAATATATCAGTAGGATGACTGATTATGTTCCTTGATGTCTAACTATGAGTAATAATAATAATATGCCCTGGTATCTATGGAATATCACACTTAAAAAGAAAGGGGCCCTATGGAATATCTTTTGACCTTAATGTTTATTTTTTGGTTAGGCTTTTGATGTTTCCTTGCTCTTTTGTAGAGACAACCTGCAGAAGTGATACCTCAGAAGATGATAGGATTTTCTAATTCAGCTATGTCAACCCTGAAAGAAGCTGAATTTTTCGTTCTTGACTCCAAGGAATCTAGTACCATTCATATGGATCTAGACCGCAGCTTCTTGCCAGTACCTTCTGTGGTGAACACTTCCATTTTTGAAATTTTTGTTAGGCAGAACATCACGAATTCTGAAACTGATGTTCATTTCGGCATTAAAAAGCTGGTGAAACATTACTATGGTGGTTTCCCAGGAGACCGTTATTCTGACAGGTTAGATGGCTTCGGTATGGAAATTATCTATGGAAGCACCTGTGTTGCACTCTTCAACAAGCTTGTTCTTTGCCGCGTGCAAGAACAAGGTACCTTCTTTTTCCCTTTGGGCACCAATGGGCACTATGTCTCAGCAGCAAAGTTTATGAACGCAAACATCTCGACCATTCCAACAAATTCAGATTCAGGATTCAAGATTGAACCAATGGTTCTAAACAAAGCTCTAACTGAGGAAGAAAATTGGGCCTGCTGGGTCTATATTTCTGGCCCTACAATTAACCCTTCTGGTTTCCTATACAGTGACAAAGAGATAAGAGATCTGCTTTCTATTTGTGCTATGCATGGAGCTAGGGTAGTGATAGATACCTCCTTCTCTGGTCTGGAGTTCCAAACCGACCGCTGGGCTTGGAGAAATTTGGAAATATTTTCTCATAATGTTTGCTTAGATCCCCCATTCATAGCTTTTATGCTCGGAGAGCTGTCCCTTGGGCTGACTGCGAGTGGCCTTGATTTTGGGTTTTTAATTTTCAATGACCTGTCCGACGTTGAACATAATCTCGCAAACTTGAGTCAGCCACATAGCACATTGAAGTACACTTTCAGAAAGCTATTGGGTCTTAAGAACAAGAGGGATCAACACTTCTCTAATCTCATCATGGAGCAAAAGGAGACACTGAAAATTCGTGCCAACCACTTGGCAAAGGTTAGCCTTTTGTAACATTCTGAACTGCCCTCTTAAATTTGTACTCCCTTCAGATCTTAGTTTCACATAGAAAGATTGGCAGAACCTTATTAGTGTAATCTGAGTAACTTGAGTTCATGTTGGCAATCATTCCATCGAAAAATCAGTTTGATCTGTACTATTCCATAGAAATTGTAATATGGGGGCAAAAAAAAACCTCGGTCGTACCTGTCCAGGGCGACTCGACCTAAACCTAGTGCTGCCCCCAATCCCCTCCCCCCCTCGCGTCGCTGCCGGAGGATGCCGCCGGGCGAAGCCCGTGTCGACGGCGGCGGCAAGGTGCTCTCTCGTGGCGACCCTAGTTCTATGGGCGGAGGAACTCCTTGGCGGCCGCTGTGTCCCAGCCCGCGCGGGACTGGGCGAGCGGTGGCAGGCTATGGCGGGCAGAGCTTGACAGACGGCGGCATTCTGCGGGTCAAGCTGGTGATGGCGGGGCGGTGGCGTGCTAGGGATGATGGTCCCATCCAGATCGTGGCTGTGGCAGTGTTGGGCGGCACGGGTCACTTCCTCGCCGTCTTGGTGCACGATGGTCCTTGACGCAGTGCCGGACGGATCTGGAGGGGCGGCGCGAGAGGAACCATGACAGGCTGGCGGTCGGGGGTAGCCCGGTGACTTAGCGATTGCCTGGTGTCATAGGCGTGCTGCCTGGTGTCGCCGGCAGGTGTCGTTCCTGGACGCATCGTCGGTCAGAGGGCTAGATCCAGGCGGGATTGGGCCTTGCTACCGGAGGTCTCTCCTCTCGGGGACATGCGATCCATCTCTATGCCAGTGATGTCCGCACAAAGGTGCTCCTTTGGTGGCGATCTCATGTTTCTGTGGTGGCAGTCTTGGATGGTGAGTGGTGTTGGCAATGCTCTTTGGCCATGCGGGTGGCGAGGTGCGCTGTGGTGGGTGATCAGTGCTAGTCGTGGGATCTGGAGTTCCTGGTTTGTTGTGGTGGGTCCCTGACGGGGAGGGGTTTGTGCCCTGTTCCCACGACGTGGTAGGGGGGTCGGGCTGAGCGAAAGCTTTGAGCCTTGGTGCCGGTGGCGGTAATGCCCGTGGGTGTTACGTTCCTCTTGGGGCGCCGCTTTGGTCCTCTCCTTGCCCTCCGACACTCAGGGTGAAATCCTTTGTCTACCTCGGTGGACACGGCGGTGGCGGTGCTTCATGTCGTGACCCTCTTGGGGGCGTCGCCGATGAGTGTGAGTACTATGTGCTTCTTCTCGGCGACTCGTGGAGGCATTTAGTGGTGGTTTTCAGCGGTTCTGGCTAGTTTTGTCGTTTTTTGTGTTTTGATCGGTTTTTGAGGATTTCCTCAATACCTTCGGTCGTATGGCTTTATTAATATATAAAGCGGGGCGAAAGCCTGTTTCGAGGAGGAAATGGTAATATGCAGTTAGCCAGACATATTTTTGCACAACTGGCTGTGAGGACCTTGAATTTGCGCGTTGTAGAGTTTGCGAGGCAATTTTTGACATGCTCTTCTTTTTTATGCAATGAAAAGACACTTATGAGCTGTGGCTGGGATGTTCCTGGCTGTCATGGTGGTATCTCGATGCTGGCGAAACCGACAGCCTACATTGGCAAATCATTCAAGACTGAAGGTTTTGAAGGCACGCTCGATGGTTGCAACATCAGGGAAGCCATTCTTAGATCCACTGGACTGTGTATAAGCAGTAGTAAATGGACCTGGATACCGGACTACTGCCGGTTCAGCTTTGCTTTAGAGAGCAGCGAATTCAACCGGGCAATGGGCTGCATAACCAGGTTCAAAGAGTTTGTTCTGGGAGTCGACATGCTCACATGAAGGATAGCTAGAGTGCTTCATCATGCTCAAACAAGTGGTTACTATTCCGTTGAAAAGCGGTAATATTTTTCTTTCTACGACAAGGTTTTGGCTGGAAGATGATTCTTTTCTTTCTGGTATCCGGTGGTTATAGTTATTTCAGATTGATTGTATAATGTCTCCTTGCCGTCGGTATGATTGTTGGCACTAGTTTAGAGACTAAATCGGACTGGATCGAAAGCTTGGAGTGCAAGAAGAAGAAACAACAACTGGAGAATTGGGGAAGATTTGTGCTCAGATTGATGTTGTGTGCTACTCCAAGCTTTCTAATTAACCGAGGCATGTCTTTTCCCTTGCTAACTGCTTCGTCATAGTCCTTCACCAAAAGAAGTGTCCATGCATGTAGCGCTATTTGCGTTTATTTCATTTCAAGTTGAACCATAACATGCATGCATTTTCTATACATATTACATGTAGGGTGTGGGATCACATCTGAACATGAATGCATCATGTTAGAGTGGTACAGCACGTATTTCATTTTGTGGCTATCGAACATCTAGACGAGCCACGTAACTTTCTTGCTGCACTTCTCCTTCCATGGCCAAAGCACGACGAGAACATCATCAATCGCCTGCTGCTTGGTGTGGATCCCGATGTCGTCGTCAGGGTCGCCTAGTTTGGTGGCTTCTTTGCTCCCCTCCCACACGTCGTTGTTCTGCTTCGCCAGCAGCAGAGAGCACGATATGGCCTTCCAGTTGACCACCAGCAGAGAACGGACTTGAGAAGACTTTGCAGGGTGCACCGTGGCGCATGCATTGTAGCAGCTCCTTATATAGTGGAACTAGCTAGCTGCTCGGACCGGCGGAGGCATGCAGACTGCTCAAGAGTTGCTGCATCGATGAAGCAATTCAGTTCCGATCACCTACATACTCCCACTCCGAGCTAGACACAGATGGAAGCATGGAGTAATTCCCGGCGCGGTATCCCTGCTACATATATCTGGTGCAGTTAGCGTCTTTCCATTCCATATTAATGTTAGTAACTTGAAAGTTGATGAAACTTGGATCGTTTAGCATCTTTCCTTTCCTATGGGGAAGTTTTCACCTACTGCATGCTTGAATTTAGCAATCCAAATTCTAGCGCCTGCTGGCATAGGAGGAGGCATGCAGACTGCTCAGCAGTTGCTGCATCGGTGAAGCAATTCAGTTTTTTACTCGGCCGAGACAGATGGAAGCTAGCTGCACATATTTATAGATGGAGTAGTATATATATATATATATATATATATATATATATATATATATATATATATATATATATATATATGTATGTATGTATGTATCTGGCACACAGAAGTTTTTCTGCAAAACTACCTACCGCATCCAACATCGTACGATTTGCATCAAACGCTTCTTTTTCGAAAACGCCCGCGCGTGGGCTGGTGCTACGCGCTGCTCCTTCCGCGCAAGACCCGTGTGGTCTTTTCTGCTGTTCCTGCTCCTATTTGTTGTTCCTGCCACTATTCCATATGCGTGCTACTGCTGTTTACTAGCTAGGCTAGGCTAGGCTAGCTGCTATCTGCTAATTAGGCTAGTTACTAGCTAGCAGCGAGTGCTACTGCTATTTCATGCCAGTAGCCGATGCGTTCTACTAGCTTTTATGCATTTTCTTCCATTTTTGTGGTAAATTAAAAGAAAAAAGTTAGAAAAAGAATCATGTTTTTGTTAGATACACATCTCTCTTGCAGTAAATTGTCTGTCAACGATTTTTTTTACTTTGATCCAGACAACTTCGATACCATCATGGTAGTAATTTTGACCCCAAAAAAAGGTTGTTTGATCTAGTAGATATTTTTTGGAAATATACTACGAAAAATTTTGTGTAAACAACATGGTATTTTAAGCACCACGGGCCTGATAACTTACCTACAAACACATATATTAAGTTTCTGAAAAAAGATACCCGATAACTCTGTGTGAAAATAGCATGGTAATATACAAACACATATATAATAATATACATACAAACATTGCGGTAAGATTTACCGGGGGAGGGGGGCTGTTCAAATATACCCCCCGATAATTTTGTTAAAAAACATGGTAATAAGCACCGTATAAACACCATGGTAACTTTTGCACCGAAAACAAAAGTTATTGAAAAACGTAACCATGTTAACTCATGTGTAAATAAGATGATAATTTACGCTCCGCGGTCTTGATAACATACATACAAACACCACAATAACTTTGACCCAAGGCGTGTATTAAAAATGTGCCACCGGATATTTCTATGTAAATAACACGGCAATATAATCACCGCATAACTGATAACTTATACAACACATGATGGTAACTTTTTGACCCAGATTTTTTTGTTGGAAAACATAATCTCGCTAATTTATGTGTAAATGGTACGGTAATATATGTGTCGCATACCCGACAATTTACGTACAGAACACCGCGGTGACCAAAGAGGAAAACGTTGTTTAAAAACGCACCCTTGATAACTTATGTGAAAATAGCATGGTAATATAAGAATGAGCAGCGCGATAACATTTTTACGAAGGGCAAAAATTGTTGAAAAATATACATCTTGTGCGTAAGTGCCATGATGATATATGAACTGTAGATCTGATAACTTGCGTATAAATACCAAGGTAACATTGATCAAAAGTGGAAAAGGTGGTTGAAAAACATACCCTTGGTAACTTATGTGCAAATAACATGGTAATACATAAACCGAAGAACTGATAACTGATATATAAACACCACAATAATTTTTTTAGGGAAACATTGCGGTAATTTTTGACCTAGGAGAAAAAAATTTGTTGGAACAATTACCCCTAGTAATATGTGTAAATTGCATGATAATAGATGAACTGAAACTTGATTACTCTATAAACATCGCGGTAATTTGAAACATGGGATGTAGTATGTCAAAACTTCATGTTTTTTCGCCCTCTTTTTGTATGCTACCAGGTTTCCTCTCAAAACCATAACCTACACCAAAACGCCATGGTAACTTTCATGAAGGGGAAGGGGGTTGTTCAAACATCCCCACCCCCAACCCCACCCCGCGTGCACGTTAAATTTTGTGCAAAGTTATGATGTTGCACATGGTAAATTTACTATGATTTCCACGCTATAGTTACTGGCCTTCTCATGATATGATATATTCACCAGCTTTATCATGTCATTTTTAAACCAGGGGGTTAATGTTTGAAGTTATCAACATGCATATGTGATACTTATCATGCTGCTCGGCCAAAGTTATCAAGAAATTAAGCTTTTTGTTGACATGGTAGAAAACAGAAGGGTTCAAATTCTGTTGTTTACATACTATGGACAACAAGTTAAGGTGGATGAGTTGGTTATTAGGCATACTAGACATGCATTAGACCTGAGTTCAACTCCCCTTTTAAGTGCTTTTTTCCTTCCCACGTAAATTAACTAGCATAAAACCGAAGAGATAAGAAAACCGATTTAAAAAAAACGTGAGGAAGAAAATCGATGGAAGCGTTTTATGCCGAGTTGAAAACGCTCGTTCGATCGAGCGAAACGAGGCCGTGTTTGGTAATTTTGCTGTCTCAGGAAGATACAACTAGCATATAAGTTGTATGTAATCAGTTAAGTTTGCTAGTGCAGCTGGATGTTTATATATATATATATATATATA
>NC_041386.1:543257423-543274638 GCF_002162155.2 Triticum dicoccoides | reverse complement strand
GTTAGCATCTTTCCATTGCATGATACTACATGCATGAAGGGTGAAACTTCGATGGGTTAGCATCTTTCCTTTCCTATGGGGAAGCTGTTGGTGAGCTTAATTGCAGCACTACGCAATGCAGCTTGCTCATTTTTCCCCTCGCTACGACCGCCGATTAAGGGCAGGGCATGGCCGGGTTCTACTGGTAAAATGATAACGGTGAAGCTTGCCCATGGACGTCAATCTATTCCCTCACTAAGAGGGAGCAGTACGTGAAAACTCATTTATCCGGTACATCGCTTGGTTTAATAAGTCTACGGCAGTCTACTAGTGAAACATAGCAGTACAATTATTTTTGGTTACACAATGAAAGATCAGAACCCGAACGCATTAGTAGTGCTGAGAGAGTTGTTTTGATTCACAGCCCTTTGCGACTAAGTTTTTTTACCGGAGCGGGGAGCTATCGGCGAAGAATCCACCACACATGATTGCTTTGAGATTCACGGCCACTGTCCACGTATAAGTAAGCCAATCTCTTTCACACTTCAATACGTGAGAATACAAACCTGCTCTGGACCCCTATGCATGCCATACAGCTTTTGTCAGGAATCTACATGTGGGTAGTAGTTCGGTGATTAAACATTCACAAGTCTCTATCCCAAGAAAAGATTAGTATTAAATTTGATAGCCAAAATTTTGGAGATTGCTATATTTAAACAATAAATTTAATTGCTGATATTTTTATATATTTGTATTGCTCGAGGCAAGACCTTTAAAATAAGATCAAAATTGGATACATTTTGACTAATTTTATTTCACAGAATCCAAATAACATTTTTCACTCAACTAAAAAAACTATTTCACCTATCTTGAACAAGAGACACTAGTGCAGAACCGGGCAATAGCACCGGTTCGTAAGGCCCTTTAGTGCCGGTTTAGGAACCGGCACTAAAGTTTTGGCACTAAAGCCCCCCCCCTTTAGTACCGGTTCAGCACGAACCGGTGCTAAAGGGGATCCACGTGGCACGAGCCAGCTCCGGGGGCCGGGAGCCCTTTAGTACCAGTTGGTAACACCAACCGGTACTAAATGGTTGTGGGTTTTTGTTTTATTTTGTATTTTTCAATTAAATTTGTGTTATCAATTTAATTTAGGATTGTTTTACGTTATAATGAGTTGTAGTCGTCATCATCATCATCATCATCGCATATTAAGAAATAAATAAACTCTAGCTAGCTAAAAATCATTATAGTCGTCTAATTACCACTATTTAATCATCATAGTCATTACCGCTAGCTATCTAATCATCATCAACGCTAGCTAGCTTAAAGAGGAAACATTCACTATGTAACAGAAGCAAAGATATCATCAAGTTCAACATAATCATCACCAACATCGAAGTTCAGGACACGGACATGAGACAAGTACTAATTAAGAGCATGAACTAGTAGCTACTGATCCTGCTACTTCCTCTCAAGTAGAATAACATAGAACATGTATAGCTCTCCTGATTCATCATACTGGAGCATGCAGATGAATCTGTCTCCTAATCTTGGGTTGCGCTTCTCCTTGCTACCCCCTAGTACTTCTCTACGATCGTTAACAATTTTGCTCCAATCTTTCACTATTAAGCATTCTTCGCTTTCAGAAATCCTGAATGCACTCATGTGCAATGTAGAAAATCTTGGTCGTAAGCTAACCATTGACATGCGACCTTTTGTCTCGATCCACTGAGGCACAACTGTCATCGGAAGTCCCTGTTGAAGAACATCGTATAGTAATTAATATACTAAGCAATGAAAGTTTAGCTTCAAAAATAATGTATGCAAAAGATGCACTAATTAAGGACAAATATTTAAAATCTTACCATCTTTCGATTATAGATGTGACCGTAGTTCAATACGATCACCATTGGTCGGACGTTTTGAGTACTAACATTTCTAAGTTCAGAAGAAAAAAATTGTCTTGACAATGACTTATCTCCTCGCAGTTTAGTTGAGCCCCGGGGCAGTAGTAGGTCCTGTCTACCAAGCGCCGGACATGTTTGCTTGAACCGAAATAAGCTGACAATACAAATTAGTTGTCAACTATTTTTGAATAAACTGTATAAAAGACATAAACATATGCATGCATGGTTGAGAAAAACTCACCAAATGGTAGAACTGGAGGCGTTTGCACATCAACCCAGATGTCTATATTACCTTCAATATCATCTTCCGGACGAATATCAAAGGTGATAACCATATCAGGCTCAAATGCATAAGCCTTGCATAGTGCTTGCCAAGTTTTGCATTCAAAATGGGTGTATGTGTCTCCATTTTATAATTTGACGTTGAAAGTATACCCATGCTCCGTCTTCAAGTAAACTCTCTTTACCTCCATATCATCTATAGCACTAAAACCTATCTTATCCAAGACAAAAATTCTTGCATGGCAGGGGATGCGCTAGTAGAATAGTAAAAATTTAAAATTATAAGTTGAAGCAAATAAAGCATATGTTTTGCATTCAAATAATAATTGACAAAGTGACTTAGTGTATCAACTTCGAATGTCTCATCCAGCTTGATGCTGAAGCGTCTACCATCAACAGGGAAATTTTGGTCACGCAGGCCGGGCTGGTCTTCACAGTGTTTGCACATAATAAAATCTTTTTCGTTGTCAGATGACATTTCCTATGTTCATATAGGTGAAACATTAAACGCCTATATCTAGCCAAATATATATTCATCTAACATTTGACATTAATATATCTAACTATATTCATCTCTAACAAATTGACATTACTATATATTTAACTTTTCTATCGAATTCATCTAACATTCGACATTAATGTAAGATTTATATAAACTAAAAATATATAAAAAATTAAATAAACAGAAAAACTCATTAACAAATAATATTTTAATTAGATCATCAAATCTCTGATACCTAAATTTTCTTACTAAAAATAAACTAGTTATATTAATTATTCAACTAGTTCAAATCTCATATACCTAAATAAACTAGTTCGACAATTTTCTTACTAAAAATAAACTAGTTATATTAATTATTCAACTAGTTCAAATCTCATATACCTAATTAATATCTAGCTATATTCATCTCTAACAATTGACATTAATATATATTTAACTTTTCTATCTAATTCATCTAACATTCAACATTAATCTAATATTCGATCATCTAATTAACTTTTCTGAAAAACAGAAAACAGAAAATGTGTATGTGTGTATGTGTGTATGTGTGTATATATGTAAAAAAATGTGCGTGTGTATGTGTGTGTATGTATGTGTGTGTATGTGTGTGTATGTGTGTGTGTATACTGCAGTGCCGCCCCGTACGCCGCCGCCCCGTACTTAGGAGCGGGGACGCCGGCGTACGGGGCGGGGGCGGCGGCGTATGTACGGGCCGGTGCGCGCGGCGCGGGTGCGAGAGAGACGTACGGCCGCGGCGATGACGACGGACGGCGGCGGCGTTCGGGGCGGCAGCGCGAGACGACGACGACGACGACGAGCGGCGGCGGGGACAGCGACGATGACGACGGACGACGGGCGGCGACGACGGGATCGAGCGGCGCGCGCGGCGATGTCTCGCGAGAGGTTGGAGACGAAGTGGGGAGATGAAACTGAAATTTTCGTAAGTGCTATATATATAGGATGGGCCTTTAGTACCGGTTCGTGGCTCCAACCGGTACTAAAGGCCTATTTTCGCCAGGCCAAGCGGCGGGAAACGAAGGCTTTTAGTACCGGTTGGAGCCACCAACCGGTACTAAAGGGGGGCCTTTAGTACCGGTTGGAGCCACCAACCGGTACTAAAGGCCTTGCGCTGCCACCCCAAAGTTTAGTCCCACCTCGCCCGGCGAAGGGCAGCCGCACTGGTTTATAAACCCAGCCGCGGCTACCTCTTCTATTTATATAGTTTTTTCTTTTCTGCATTATTTATTTTCTTCTATTTATTTTTGCGTAATTTTTTTGTATAGTTTTTTTATTTTCTGCATTATTTATTTTCTTTTATTTATTTTCTTCTGGAAATTGAATGTTGCATACTGAACAATTAGGTAAATGACCGAAAAACAACAAATGATGTCAGAACATGTTGGAAATTGATGACATCGCTTTAAATGCTGGATACTGAACACAAAAGAAGTCCGGTGTTCAAATAAGTTTAAAAAACATTGAAGTGGCCATGTAACAGATGAAGTGCGTCCAGTTTTTGCCTGACCCTCTCTACTCTTTCGCGCATGCTATGCGGGTGATATGATGATACCATGCCAAGTTTCAACATTTTCAGGATTCATTTTGTAGTGATTTTCAATTTCACGGTCATTTAGCTCTCTAAACAATTAGGTAAATGGCCGAAAAACAACAAATGATGTCAGAACATGTTGAAAATTGATGACGTCGCTTTAAATACTGCATACTGAACACAAAAGAAGTCCGAAGTTTAAATAAGTTATTCAAAATAAAAAAAGGTGCAATGCTGGTTAATTTGCTTCAAGCCATTCGGAATAGTGTAGACTGCACTGCACATAGCTCAGTGCAATCTATGCTATTCCGCAAGGCTTGAAGCTAATCAACATGTAGGTGAGCATTGCAACTCTTCGTCATTGTCTGTGCACTCACGGCTTATAAACCGCTCATACTGCCTCTCTCTTGGCGAGGTGGGACTAAAAACAGCTTGTCATAACCTCATTAGTACCGGTTCGTGGTACGAATCGGCACTAAATGGTGATGGTGGGGCCATAGCCGGACCGCAGGCTGACACAGCCTCTTTAGTACCGGTTCGTGGCATGAACCGGTACTAAAGGTTCGCCGCGAACCGGTACTATTGATCGCCGCCACGAACCGGCACTAATGTACACATTAGTGCCGGCTCTAATTCAAACTGGCACTAATGTGCTTCATGTTTGACCCTTTTTCTACTAGTGAGAGCTGATTTCACTCATTTTGAAAATATATATTTCAGTCATTTCAATAAATGATTTCACTTATATTATTTACAAAAGATAGGCTTCACACATTTTTCAAAACACATTACACTCACTCAATTGAAATAATATATTTCACTCATTTTCAAAAAAACTGATTTCACATTTCTGTTACATTCAAAATCCAATTTGACCCAGTTCCAAAAAATGATTTCCCTAAAAATTTAATAAGTTTAATGAAATAACTTTCACATGTCGATGAATGTAAGTTTCACATTTTGTAAACAACAATTTGACATCTTTTCACACACCGCAATAACATATTTTCACACTCAGTTCCACTCATTTTAGAAAACAGATTTCACTCAAATTTTAGCCATATTTCACTCATTCGAAACAACCAAATTTACTTATTTCAAATGATTTCACTCATTTCAAAAACATATTTCACTAATTTCAATGCAAAGTTATGTTATAATAACACAAAAAATATGCAATTTCACTATGTTCCAAAAAATGATTTCCCTGAAATTCAAATAAGTTTGAAATATGTTTCATAAGTTCAAAAAAAACCATTTCATATATTTGAAATATTCAATTTCACGCATTGAAACAATCAAATTCACATGTTTCAAAGAACATGTTTCACATATTTTCACTCATTTCGAATAACAGATTTCGCCCGGTATATGCGTGGAATTAGACGTAAAATTTAAATGTGTTTGAAATTTGTCCAATATTGATCTTGTTCTAAAGGTCTTAGTGTCACGAGTTCAAATATATAATATTTCAAAAATGAAATCACTATTAAAAAGATATAAACAATTGGAAATGTCAAAGAGAAAATAAAAGCCATGAAATTTATAGGATGGTAGATTAGACAGATGGGTCGCTTTCATGCATTTGCAGCACGGAGTGGATGTCTCTTGCATGCATGCATGGGTGGGACCTACGGATGATTTGACCTAATGGTGGATACATACATGAAAAGTTAAAATACACAGAGATAAAATGATGTGGGCCACCAAACAAAACGAATCTTAAACTACACCAACGATGGATGCTTGACCGGTACCCCCCTCCACCGGTAAAAAGAGGTTTGCGCAGCCCTTTGCTCCTTGACCCGTGTTTCCTGCTCCTCATAGCTCATGTAAAACCGCTAGATGTCGGAGGTGTCATAGTGACCGAGCACGAACTGCATCCCGTTGTACCCCACCATCCGCTCCGCGAACGCCGGCCCTCTCATCAGTGCAAGGAAGCCGCGGAGGAGCGTGTTGCTACCTCTTGAGCATGCGTTGGTTTTCCATTGAAGAGGAAAGGGTGATGCAGCAAAGTAGCGTAAGTATTTCCCTCAGTTTTTGACAACCAATATATCAATCCAGTAGGATATTACACGCAAGTCCCTCGTACCTGCACAAACAAACAAGAACTTCGCAACCAACGCGATAAAGGAGTTGTCAACCCCTTCACGATCACTTACGAAAGTGAGATCTGATAGAGATAATAAGATAAATATTTTTGGTATTTTTGTTGTATAGATTGCAAAATAAAGATTGCAAAATAAACGGCGACAGAAATGGCAAGTTGATAGGAATATGATGGAAGATAGACCCGGGGGCCATAGGTTTCAATAGTGGCTTCTCTCAAGATAGCAAATTCTACGGTGGGTGAGCAAATTACTGTCGAGCAATTGATAGAAAATCGCATAGTTATGAGAATATCTAGGTATGATCATGTATATAGGCATCACGTCCGCGACAAGTAGACCGAAACGATTCTGCATCTACTACTATTACTCCACACATCGACCGCTATCCAGCATGCATCTAGAGTATAAATTCATAAGAACAGAGTAACGTATTAGGCAAGATGACATGATGTAGAGGGATAAACTCAAGCAATATGATATAAACCCCATCTTTTTATCCTCGATGGCAACAATACAATACGTGCCTTGCTGCCCCTGCTGTCACTGGGAAAGGACACCACAAGATTAAACCCAAAGCTAAGCACTTCTCCCATTGCAAGAAAGATCAATATAGTAGGCCAAACCAAACTGATAATTCGAAGAGACTTCCAAAGATATTAAATCATGCATAAAAGAATTCAGAGAAGAATCAAATATTGTTCATAGATAATCTTGATCATAAACCCACAATTCATCGGATGTCTACAAACACACCGCAAAAAGAATTACATCGAATAGATCTCCAAGAGAATCGAGGAGAACTTTGTATTGAGATCCAAAGAGAGAGAAGAAACCATCTAGCTAATAACTATGGACCCGAAGGTCCGCGGTAAACTACTCACACATCATCGGAGAGGCTATGGTGTTGATGTAGAAGCCCTCCATGGTCGATTCCCCCTCCGGCGGAGCGCCGGAAAAGGCCCCAGGATGGGATCTCACGAGTACAGAAGGTTGCGGCGGTGGAAATAGGGTTTCGTGGTTCTCCTGGATGTTTTTAGGGTATATGGGTATATATAGGAGGAAGAAGTAGGTCAGTGGAGCTGCGAGGGGCCCACGAGGGTGGGGGGCGTGCCCTCCTGCCTCGTGGCCTCCTTGCTTCTTTCTTGACGTCCACTCCAAGTCTCCTGGATCAGATGTGTTCCAAAAATAACTCTCCCGAAGGTTTCATTCCATTTGGATTCCGTTTGATATTCCTTTTCTACGAAATACTGAAATAGGCAAAAAAGGCAATTTGCACTAGCCCTTTGTTTAGTAGGTTAGTCCCAAAAATCTTTCTCTAATAATAAAGCACGAATTGACTCATTGGGTTCACCGTCACAATACGCTTTAGCCGCCCTCCGCCGTTCGTCACCAGTTCCGGTGCCCGCGCCTCGCCGGACCCCGCAAGCTCTGGCGTACGGCTCCCCTACGAACTCCGGGGAGTACCCGCAAGCGCCGGCCCCCGCGCCCTCGTCTTCTCTGACGCAACTCCGGCCGTCTTCTGACGAACCTCGCAAACCATGTCACGAACCCTAGATCTGAGATCCAGAGGATATATTTTTCTCTAAGTCGTTTTTCTGCAACTTTTTCATGCTCTGATACCAACTTGTAACGCCTACAATGCAGCTATATCTCCCACGTGTCGGGACACGACTTAAAGGCATAGCCGCATGGTAGGTTTGTCGCAAGAGGGGTAATCTTTACACATCCCATGTACTGAATAAGAAAGGGATAAAGAGTCGGCTTACAATCGCCACTTCACACAATACATAATTAATCCATACATCATCCAGGGTACAAACAAAGGTCCGACTACGGAACCAAAATAAAGAAGGACCACCCCAAATGCTAGATCCCCGATCGTCCCAACTGGGCTCCACTACTGATCATAAGGAAAGGAAACATAATAGCGACCCAAGTCTTCGTCGAACTCCCACTTGAGTTCGGTAGCGTCCCCTGCACTGGCATCATCGGCACCTGCATCTGTTTGGAAGTATCTGTGAGTCACGAGAACTCAGCAATCTCACACCCACTAGATCAAGACTATTTAAGCTTAAGGGTAGGAAAGGGGTAGTGAGGTGGAGCTGCAGCAAGCACTAGCTTATATGGTGGCTAACATACGCAAAAGAGAGCGAGAAGAGAAGCAACGCACAGTCGAGAAACTATAAATGATCAAGAAGTGACCCTGAAACTACTTACATTCAAGCATAACACAAGACCGTGTTCTCTTCCCGGACTCCGTCGAAAAGAGACCATCACGGCTACACACGCGATTGATTCATTTTAATTAAGTTAAGTGTCAAGTTTTTTACAACCGGATATTAACAAATTCCTATCCGCCCATAACCATGGGCACGGCTTTCGAAAGTTCAAACCCTGCAGGGGTGTCCCAACTTAGCCCATCACAAGCTCTCACGGTCAATGAAGGATATTCCTTCTCCTAGGAAGACCCGATCAGACTCAGAATCCCGGTTACAAGACATTTCAACAATGGTAAAACAAGACCAGCAAAGCCGCCCGAATATGCCGACAAATCCCGATAGGAGCTGCACATATCTCGTTCTCAGGGCACACCGGATTGTCCAAACTTCTGGCAGGCCAACCCAGAGTTGCCCTTGGTGGCCACCAGCGGCTGACAAGTTGGACCAACACTCAAAGGAGCACTGGCTCGGGGGTTTAAAATAAAGATGACCCTTGAGTCCGCGGAACCCAAGGGGAAAAGGCTTAGGTGGCAAATGGTAAAACCAAGGTTGGGCCTTGCTGGAGGAGTTTTATTCAAAGCGAACTATCAAGGGGTTCCCATGACACCCAACCGCGTAAGGAACACAAAATCAAGGAACATAACACCGGTATGACAAAAACTAAGGCGACAAGAGTGGAACAAAACACCAGGCATAAGGCCGAGCCTTCCACCCTTTATCAAGTATATAGATGCATTAAAGTAAATAAGAGATAATATCCTGTTGTAGATAATGCTTGCATTGTTCTGGAGACTTATAAAAGATGTAGTGAATCAGAGAAAATAGGCATTAGCTCCCATGTACGAAGTGCATAACTTGTTATACGCTTTGTACTTAGAAAATACATATCCTGTTGTTGACATATCTTAACTGTTACAGGGCGAGCTAAGCAATAGAGATGCCCGAACCGCTGATTTGCAAGAGAACGTGAAGTCCTAGCAAGCAGAGGCTGTGAAAGCCAAGGAGGAGCTGACCAAAGCCCTGACAGCTATGGAAAAGATAAAGGAGTCTTTTAACAAAGAACGTGCTGACTGGGAAACCGAGAAGGCTGGTTTAACCAAAAGAGCTAAGGATGCCGAAGCAGCCCTGAAGCAAGTTGTAGATGAACTAACTGGTTTGAAGTGGCAAATCAACGCTATGACGTCCGCTGTTTTTGGTAAGTATCTCCTTATGATGTTTGTCCAATTCATGAGACCTTGTTGTTTACCAGTCTGGCTGATATTAAACCATGACATGCACTCGCATTACTCATCTGGGTGCTGATATGCGGATGAAGCTTAAAGCGGCTTATACCTTGATTGAACAGCTGTACTCTTGAACCCAGTGTGCTATTTGCACTGTGGCTTACAATAGGCCGGCGCCATCACTGATAAAAGAAAGTCTTGAGAAGCTGGCCATGTTACCAGCCCGGATTACCGAACTGAAGAAGGCAGCCGCAAGAGCAAGAGCATTAACCGCGCTAATCCGGCCAAGGCATGGATTCCGGACCTTGAAGCGGATGACATTACAAAAGGATATCCATGTTTGAAGGAGGACGGTTCAAACTTCGGCAATGATGATCTCCGAAGGCTGACAAAGGATATGCGGCCAATAGCCAGCAAACTGCAGAAGACACAGACTTATCTCATCTCCAACCGGCTTACGACACTGAAGGGAAGAGATAGCCTGCTGAAATCCATGAAGTCGAAGAACTTGTGCCTCCAATCCGTAAGCATACTTACGCTCCTGACATTAACCCCTCCAGCCTTATCCATGAAGAAGCCGTGTTTCAAGCTTTAACCGGAATCGATTGGTCAACGGTTGATTTCCAGCGCCTGGGGAGGGATGAACAAGAAGTAATTGCACCAAATGACCCTCAACCATCAAACCATCCAGACGAAGCATCTTAAACCGGCAGCTGGTTTACCAACTATTGTGCGCCAATGCTTTAAAAACAATTATTCAATCGGAGCTTTTTTGAAGCTTCTTGTAATAGGATAGCAAAAACTCCTTTAACTATCATGCCATTGAGCATGTTTTGTGGTGCTTTGATATTGTGAAAACTTGCTCCACTTTTTGGGATCTATTTATGCATAGCCCATGATGATTTGTGTTCCTGGATACAAGAACTTGAAAGTGTCCTAGTGGTTTACCACTGGACGGGTCATGATGCCCAAAAATATACAATACTTGGATGGATAATCAAAGTTTGTATATAAAAAATAATATCTGCAACATACCTCGTTGGCTGACCAACTGCTTGTATGGTAAAGGTGTAAACACCAATCCGGAGCATTGATAACTCCATCCTTAATTTGCCGGATTATGATAATAAACCGTACCGGGATATAATGAGCACCGGGTTCTCCTTATAACACTGGCGGCTTGTTAGTCAAAACCAGACCGGGTTAATGAACACCGGATTATAACTGATCAAAGACTGACAACTTGTAGTTGAAAGCCAAGCCGGGTCAAGGACACCAGTTTGTCAGAAGATATTATGAACCTGAACAAAGTCAAAAAACTTGGCAAATAGAACTCAAAAAGAACATGCAAGGCTTTTTACGACCTGCCAGGCTCCAAATCGAGGCTTTTCATGGGCTGCCAGGCCACTGAGTTAAACCATTTAACAAAGCCTTTTAAGATGGGCCTCCAATTAACCAATCGTCGTTTTAACTTTGACAAGTTTAGGGTCTGTATAAGATTGACTTGTCAAATGTTCAGCGGGTCATACCAGGATTACATGGACAGGAGTGGCTTACTTGATGAAGGCAGGTTAACCCGGGGTTTTAGGTGAATACACCAGGCTTCCAAGCTGTGGCTTGATAGCCTATTACAAGGGTTCAAAACTCATTGTTCTTTGAGAAGCAAAGAGCCCCCAGGTAATATGTGAGTTGTGCTTGGTGGTTACCTATGTTTGAGTTGTGCTTAATGCAACAAACTCTCTTTGGCTCCACATAATGTCCTTTTGGCTTAACGCCTATCAAGAGGTGTAGCTATGGTGTGATAACAACCAAGCCCCCTAGTGATATCCCTTTTAAACCGATCAAGAGGTGTAGCTATGGTGTGATAACAACCAAGCCCCTAGTGATATACCTTTGTGGTTTCAAAACCGATCAAGAGGTGTAGCTATGGTTCATATATGACCAAGCCCCTAGTTATTATCTTTATATACGTGCGGCTGCAGAGACCGGTTTAACAAAACTCCGCTTTGTCAGTAGAGTAAGCACACACATGATGTAAAAAGAAGAGAGACCCCACTTTATTCGAGGCTCCGATTTATTATATAATATATACATTGTCATAAATATGTACATATGAAGAGCCTGTGGCTCAAGTATAGTAAGGCCGAAGAAGAGCTATATTCCACGGCCGCTTGGTCTCCTCCTCCGATTTACGTGAGTCTTTGTGCTCTCGAACATCAATGAGGTAGTATGATCCGTTGTGCAGATTCTTGCTGACCACAAAAGGTCCTTTCGAAGGTGGGGATAACTTGTGCATATCTGTCTGATCCTGGATGAGCCGAAGCACCAGATCACCCTCTTGAAAAGTTCTGGTTTTAACCCGGCGGCTGTGATAACGTCGGAGGTCTTGTTGATAAATCACCGAACATGCTGCTGCAAAATCACGCTCCTCATCTAACAGGTCCAGAGAATCCTGACGTGCCTTCTCATTATCAGCTTCAACATAAGCTGTCACACGGGGCGAGTCATGACGGATGTCACTAGGAAGAACTGCCTCCGCTCCATAAACCATGAAGAAAGGTGTGTAACCCATAGATCTGTTGGGTGTGGTGTTGATGCTCCATAACACAGAAGGTAACTCCTCAACCCAACAACCCGGTGTCTGTTTCAAAGGAACCATAAGCCGGGGTTTAATACCTCGCAAAATTTCTTGATTTGCCCTCTCCGCTTGACCATTAGATTGGGGGTGAGCCACCGATGCTATATCAAGCCAGATGTGCTCACGTTGGAAAAATTCCTCCATCTCTCCCTTTGACAGATTAGTACCATTATCAATTATAATACTGTGTGGAAAGCCAAACTGGAATATCACCTTTTTGATGAACTAAACCGCCATGGCCGCATCACACTTACTGACTGGCTCTGCTTCCACCCATTTGGTGAATTTGTCAACTGTCACTAACAAGTGGGTCTTTTTGTCCTTGGATCGCTTGAAGGGTCCAACCATATCAAGCCCCCAGGTCGCAAACGGCCAAGTTATTGGAATCATTCTCAACTCCTGAGCCGGAATATGAGCACGGCGTGCGAATTTTTGACAACCGTCACATCTTTTGACTAAATCCTTCACATCAGCATGAGCTGTTAACCAGTAAAAACCGTGGCGAAAAGCTTTAGCAACCAAAGACTTTGAACCGGTGTGGTGACCACAATCCCCTTCATGGATTTCTCGCAAAATCTCACAACCCTCTTGAGGAGAGACACAACGCTGAATTGCCCCTGAAACGCTATGTAACTCTCCATTGAGTATGGTCATTGACTTGGAACACCGGATTATCTGCCGGGCCGAGGTTTCATCCTCCGGTAACTCGCCCCGGTTCATGTAAGCCAGGTATGGGATTGTACAATCCGGTATGACATGCAACGCTGCCACCAATTGAGCCTCCGGATCAGGAATAGCCAACTCCTCCTCTGTTGGTACCTTGACCGACGGATTATGCAGCACGTCAAGAAAGACATTTGGTGGGACTGGTTTACACTGAGAACCAAGGCCGCTTAAAGCGTCCACCGCTTCGTTCTTTCGCCGGTCTATATGGTCCACCTGATAATCCTTGAAGTGACCAGCCACTGTGTCCACCTCTCGTCGATATGCAGCCATGAGTGGGTCTTTGGAATCCCAAGTGCCAGACACCTGTTGAGCCACCAGATCTGAATCCCCAAAGCACTTAACCCGTCTTAAGTTTATTTCCTTAGCCATCCGAAGACCGTGGAGTAAGGCCTCATACTCAGCTACATTGTTAGTACAAGGGAACATTAAACGGAGGACATAACAAAACTTGTCACCTCGTGGGGAAGTTAGTATGACTCTAGCCCCTGAGCCCTCCAACTGTCTGGATCCATCAAAATGAATAGTCCAATATGTGTTATCTGGCTTTTCCTCTGGTGAATCCAACTCTGTCCAATCATTGATGAAGTCCACAAGTGCTTGGGACTTAATTGTTGTTCAAGGTGTGTATTTGAGCCCGTGAGGTCCAAGCTCAATAGCCCACTTGGCAATCCGGCCAGTTGCTTCTCTGATTTGAATGATATCTTCCAGAGGGGCTGAACTGACCACTGTGATAGGATGACCCTGAAAATAATGTTTGAGCTTCAGGCTTTCCATAAACACTCCATACACCAGCTTCTGCCAATGTGGATATCTCTGCTTTGATTCAATGAGCACCTCACTGATATAATAAACCGGCCGTTGAACCGTATACTCCTTTCCAGCTTCCTTGCGCTCCACCACAATAGCCACGCTAACAGCTCGGGCATTAGCATCCACATATAGCAATAACGGCTCTTTATCGATCGGGGCTGCAAGCACAGGCGGTTCAGCTAACTGCCTCTTCAGATCCTCAAACGCTTTATCAGCCGCCTCGCTCCAGACAAAATCATCTGTTTTCTTCGGCATCTGATATAAACGGATAGCCTTCTCCCCAAGACAACTGATAAACCGGCTCAAAGCCGCAATCCGGCCGGCCAAACGTTGAACGTCATTGATACATGCCGGTTTAGCCAAAGATGTAATTGCTGAGATTTTTTTCCGGATTAGCCTCAATGCCTCTGTTTGATACCAGAAAACCAAAGAGTTTGCCTGCCGGGACACCAAATACACACTTTTCCGGATGGAGCATCATCTTGTAAACCCGGAGGTTGTCAAAGGTTTCTCTCAAATCATCTATCAATGTTTCCTCCTTCCTGGATTTTATCACAATATCATCCACATATGCATGAACATTACGCCCAATTTGCTTGTGAAGACAATTCTGAACACAGCGTTGATAAGTCGCCTGGTCACTTTTAAGCCCAAAGGGCATGGAGACATAACAGAAGGCTCCAAAGGGAGTGATGAAAGCTGTCTTCTCCTGGTCCTTAACTGCCATTTTGATCTGGTGATAACCAGAATAAGCATCCAGAAAACACAAACGGTCACAACCCGCCGTAGCATCGATGATCTCATCAATACGAGGGAGGGCAAAGGGGTCTGCAGGGCAAGCCTTGTTCAAGTCTGTGTAATCTACACACATACGCCAAGTGCCGTTTTTCTTAAGAACCAGCACCGGATTAGCCAACCACTCTGGGTGAAAGACCTCCACGATAAACCCTACGGCCAACAACCAAGCTACCTCTTCACCAATAGCCTTGCGCCTTTCTTCATTGAAGCGTATGAGAAACTGTCGGACCGGTTTAAACTTAGGATCAATGTTAAGTGTGTGCTCAGCGAGTTCCCTCGGCACACCTGGCATGTCAGAAGGTTTCCATGCAAAGATGTCCCGGTTCTCACGGATGAACTCGATGAGCGCGCTTTCCTATTTGGGATCCAGGTTAGCGCTGATGCTGAACTGCTTGGATGAATCGCCAGGAACAAAATCAACCATCTTAGTATATGTGGCTGATTTAAATTTCAACACCGGATCGTGTTCCGTAGTTGGCTTTTTCAAAGAGGTCATATCTGCCGGATCAACTTGGTCTTTATAAAACTTCAGCTCCTCAGTGGCACAAACTGACTCAGCATAAGCCGCATCACCTTCCTCACATTCCAAAGCGATCTTCCTGCTCTCGTGTACTATGATGGTCCCCTTATGACCTGGCATCTTAAGCTGTAGATAAACATAACACAGCCTTGCCATGAACTTAGTGTAAGCCGGCCGCCCAAACAAAGCGTGATATGGACTTTTGATTTTCACCACCTCAAAAGTCAATGTTTCTGACCTTGAATCATGATCATCTCCAAAAGCCACCTCTAAGGCTATCTTGCCCACCGGATATGCAGACTTACCAGGCACCACACCATGAAAAACGGTGTTTGACGGTTTAAGATTCTTATCTGTCAACCCCATACGACGGAAGGTATCATAATATAGAATGTTGATACTACTTCCCCCGTCCATGAGTACCTTAGTGAACTTATATCCCCCAACTTGAGGGGCCACCACTAAAGCCAAATGACCTGGATTGTCAACCTTGGGGTGGTGGTGATCCTCTCTACTCCACAAAATGGGTTGCTCAGACCAGCGCAAATACTGAGGTACCGCCGGTTCAACAGAGTTTAATGCCCTCTTGTGAAGCTTCTGATCATGCTTATACAAGCTAGTGGTGAAGACATGATACTGCCCACTATTTAACTGCTTAGGATTGCTTTGATAACCCGACTGCTACTGCTGCTGGTTCCCCTGATGGTTGTAACCTCCCTGGTTCCCCTGATTCCCTTGATTGTTGTATCCGGTTTGATTGCCCTGAAATCATGAACCGGAGCTGCCGCCTCCATAACCCGGCCCATGGAAACCACCTCCTGAACTGCCGGGCGGGCCATTATCGTACTGAAACATATTGGAGTTCTTGAAATCTCGCATGATATAACAATCCTTCCAAAGATGTGATGCTGGCTTCTCCTTTGATCCATGCTTTGGATAGGGCTGGTTTAACAGGAGCTCCAATTTGGGGCCTGAACCTCCGCCTCTCTGGGGCTGCTTGCCCTTACGGCGCTGACCATTCTCCTGAGTATTGGTGTTAGCCACGAAGTCCAAACTGTTGTCAGCCTTGCGCTTACCATTGTTCCCATGGCCTGCCGGATTATGCTGCTGACCCTTGGTGTTGCCGTTCTTTTTCCCTTTCCCTGGTTTGTCCTCCTCTGAGTCGGGGTCTTTGGTATTATCTGAATCAGCGTATTTAACCAAAGCGGCCATAAGCGTTGACATATCATTGCAGTGACGTTTAAGCCTTCCTAACTTCTGTTTGAGCTGCAGAAAACGGCAATTACCCTCCAATGTTAGTACTGCTGTATATGCATTGATACGATCCGATGAATGCAAAATAGCTGAGACCCGCTTTACCCAATGGGTCGTGGACTCCCCATCCTCTTGGACACAAGCGGCCAGATCCACAATTGACATGGGCTGCTTACAAGTATCTTTGAAGTTCTGGATAAACCGGTGCTCAATTCGGCCCATGATCCGACAGAGTTAATTGGTAAGCTCTTCAACCAAGTACGAGCTGTTCCTTCCAACATCATGGTGAAGTATTTAGCACATACTGCTTCATCCACATCCAACATTTCCATTGCCATCTCGTAGCTCTCAACCCACGCCTCTGGTTGCAGGTCGGCGGTGTGATTGGGCACCTTACGAGGCCCTTTGAAATCCTTGGGCAGTCTCACATTACGCAAAGCGGGGTTAAGACATGGCACTCCTAAGGAACTGAATACCACACCTGGTTCTTCTCAAGCGGTAGGGTGAACCAGAGTAGGTTGACAGGCTCCGAGCAGAGCTGCTTACTCGGCCTCTCGACGTGCGTGACCATGATCCACCACATCCTGCGCATTAGCACCTCCCCCTGCCGGGTTGTGCCCTCGCGGCGAGTTACGGCGATGTGCACTGCTTGACACGGCCGATTCATCCTCAACGTGCCTGCTGTAGCTCCGGCTTG
>NC_041386.1:543245263-543257051 GCF_002162155.2 Triticum dicoccoides | reverse complement strand
ATGCCTTCTACTGGTTTAGAGCTGTTTGAAGGAGATCTCTGGCCCGTCGTGCCTCAATCGCAACTGGTGATCCGCCATTGGTTGGGAGGGCTGCCAATCATGAAGCAGCGGCCACAATGTTGTCCAACAGGTTGGAGTAATGCCCGGGAGGTGTTGGAACATACTGTGGCACAATGTTGTTTTGACGAGGCGGGTCCGTTGTGCTAAACTGAACCGGCGCTCCTGTTCCTGGCGCCTCCGTCCGGTTTAATATTGGCTGGTTACTCGTTCCTGCTCCTGGCGTATTGAAGAGATTTCTTGGCTCATAACTCGGCGGGAGATGCGATCGGTATCTTCTTCTCATGACTTCCTCTGAAGCATTCTGATCCAGCCTAAGCCGGTAGGGCTGAGCTTCCAACTCGGCCCGTTCTGTAGCCATCCTAGCATTCTCTGCCGCTAGGTCCGCTTTAGCCTGATTTATCTGATCTTTCACCTTTGCAATCTCCGCATTGTGATGGTCCTGGGCTGCTGCGTCCACTTCTGCGGCCATCAATGTTGCCAAAGCGTTGAACAAGTCAGACAGAACTTGAGCCGGAGGTGGCGCAGAGCTCCCCGCCCCCGCCGGCGTGGCTGTTGCGGAACTGTAGAGCATTGCTGCGGCAGTTGATGAGTGGGGCGCTGATTGTGTATCAGCCATGAAGATAGCGGCCCGGTTTGGCAGATCAGGGGAGTCCGGAATACTGTTGCCCTCAGAACCTCCACTAATCCGGCCATCCTGCAGCTGATAGAGCGATTCGGTTTCTCCAGATGACTCATCGTCGGAGCAGACAACGGTTTCTTCATCGGATGCCGGTCCGTCCTCATACTCTGCTCCATGGATGACACCTACGAAAACATGCTTTGTCATGGGCTGAATTGGGGACGGGCTTGCACGCTGAGCCGTCTCGATGATGTCCGTGCAGGTGTCCTGTTCAGGGCCCGGTTCGCCAATCTTGCTGACGAAGACGTGAATTCCACCAAAGGGGACCCTTTACCCATATTCGATTGAATCGGCCTCGGGGCCCCATCCTGCGTTGTCGATGTAGAGCTTGCCGCAACGACTCTTCGTCATCCGGCCCACAGCGTATCCCTTGAGTCCATCAAAGCTGCCCTTTAAGAACTCGAAACCATCGTGTGATAGCCCCACGGTGGGCGCCAATTGTCATGGGTTTGTCACGGCAGATGTCCTTGTGAAAGGAATTAGTCGTGGATCCATCGCTACGGGTTAGCTTAAAGGGGTTAAACCGGACAAGGGGACACGGGGAGTTTATACTAGTTCGGCCCCTTCGATGAAGGTAAAAGCCTACGTCTAGTTTGTGATTAGTATTGCTAGGGTTTCGGTGACCAAGGAGCGAATCCGCTTTGACTGGCCCTTGAGTTGTTGTTTCCTGTCCTTAAACCATGGTCGGGTCGTCCCTTTATATACATAGGTTGACGCCCGCCGGTTTACAGAGTCTCGAGGCCAGATCATAAAGGTGTCCGGCTCGGTCTCTATTCCTCTAACTTACAATACAAGTTTACATAATAAGGTCAGTTTACATCTACAGGTGTTAACTCGCCTTTGGGCCTTGGGTCTTCACAAAGCGCCATCATTCTTATGTCTTCATGGGCTTCTAATCTTCATAAAGTTAACCCGGCTACTCCTGGCTGGTTTACGTCCAGTAGTAATATCCCCAACACTACCCATAACTAAAGATAGAAAACAAGAACACAAAATAAAAACTACTTAGTGATAAAGCAAACAAGCACACATGAGAATATTCACTCCACGCTATAACTCCCCGGCAATGGCGCCAGAAAAGGTCTTGAGAACCCACAAGTATAGGGGATCAATTGTAGCCTCTTTCGATAAGTAAGAGTGTCGAACCCAACGAGGAGCTAAAGGTGGAACAAATATTCCCTCAAGTTCTATCGACCACCGATACAACTCTACGCATGCTTAACGTTCACTTTACCTAGAACAAGTATGAAACTAGAAGTACTTTGTAGGTGTTTTCAGATAGGTTTGCAAGATAATAAAGAGCACATAAATAAAAATTAGGGGCTGTTTAGATGAAGACACAACTAAGTGAGTTTTAGTAGAGAGCTTTTTGTCACGAGAAAGTTATTTGTCCCTAAGCAATCGATAACTAGACCGGTAATCATTATTACAATTTTATTTGAGGGAGAGTCATAAGCTAACATACATTGTCTTCTTGGATCATATGCACTTATGATTGGAACTCTAGCAAGCATTCGCAACTACTAAAGATAATTAAGGTAAAACCCAACCATAGCATTAAAGCATGAATTCCTGTTTACTACTGTCATGGGTTTGTCACGGCAGATGTCCTTGTGAAAGGACTTAGTCGTGGAGCCATCGCTACGGGTTACCTCAAAGGGGTTAAATCGGACAAGGGGACACGGGGATTTTATACTAGTTCGGCCCCTTCAAGGAAGGTAAAGCCTACGTCTAGTTGTGATTGGTATTGCTAGGGTTTCAAAGACCAGGGAGCGAATCCGCTTTGTCTGGCTCTCGAGTTGTTGTCTATCCCTAAACCGTAGCTGGGTCGTCACTTTATATACATAGGCTGACGCCCGCTGGGCTACAAAGTCCCGAAGCCGGATCATAAATGTATCCGGTTCGTTCTCTATCCTTCCTATCTTATAATACAAGTTACATGACTAGGTCGATTTACATTTATAGGCTTTAACCCGCCTTTGGGCCTTGGGCCTTCGTGAAGCGCCATCATCCTTGCATCTTCATGGGCTTCTAAGCTTCAAGGAGTTAACCCGGCTACACAAGGCCGGTTTACATCCAGTAGTAATATCCCCAACAACTACCATACACAAACAACCTACTTACTCGGGTATGTGCTTCTGTCACTCACGCCACCCACCATAAGCAAATCATGAACATATTGTAGACCCTACAGCGGGGATCCCTCACGCTTGCGCGACACGGAGAGCACCATAGGACAGCACCAATAATAAAACATGCAACTCAAACCAATCACAATCATCAATTAACCTCGACCATTTTTGAAATTGACTTAAAACCGTCAGGAATTAGGAGAAACAATACATATCAAAAAGTTTCGTATTTCCTCAAGCTTTCCAGCGCTGTATCATTTGCTGCATTCGGACTTACGGTTAAAAAAATTAGATTGAAAATACGAACTTTGTGTAACTTGGCCCATTTTCTAAATTACTTTTAAACTGTTCAAAATTAAAAAAAACTTTAAACATGAAAAAGTAGCGCATTTTCGTAAGCTTTCCAACGCCATATCATTTGCCTCAACTGTGCTAGCCATTTAGAAATGGCATCGAAACTACCAACTCTATTGTTCGGTTTGCAAAATTTTACGATTTTCCAAATTATGCTTTAACCATAGGGAATTAGAGAAAACTTTCTATATGTGGAAGGAGCGTTTTTGCACTAGCTTTCCAACTCCGTATTATTTGCCTCATTCTGATAAACAGTTTAGAAATGCGATCAAAAATACGATTCATGTTTTTTGTATGAAGAAAAAACGGTTTCAAAACTGTTCTTAAACTGCTTACATTTTGCCAAAAAATTAACTTGGGTCATGATACTGGTGTCCATAGCTTTCCAACGGTATATAGCAAGCCCCATTTGGGCAATGTTGGCGGAAGTTCAACCTAACACAGGGGGAAGTTCAGGTCGTACAACTCAAGCAGTAAAATTGCAAAAAACCCAATTTCATCATGACCCGAGTGCAAAATCCACCAACGAGCGAGATTCCTATTTAAAACCGGTTTTTAGTTGCTAAAAATTGTTTGTAGATTACACTAACATCATATAGAACACGACTAACCAGAATAATTCGCAGGGGAAGCCACGATTGCGAAGATAGCCCGAAGGTCGGGTTTGTACAGAGGGAAGTTCACGCGCCTTACTCAGGCAGTTCAGGTTGTGATCAGAATATTATTCTGATCCCGTGATCAGAACAGGGATCGAGCTTAGGAAGAGATCCCTGCCTCCAGCTCTCGCACGCTATAGCTTAGGAAGAGATCCCTCCCTCCGGCTCTCGCACGCTATATATATATATGGCTATAATTTTAACATGGCCCTCTTACCTCCAATATGGTACGAAGTTAAGGATCAATTAGACCACTGTGTAATGAATCAACGGCTCGAATTTATTACATACTCTTATATCTCTATTTTGTTCCAAGGTGTGCGTTGATGGGGAATTTGTTCATGGGATATTGCCTGTGTGTTGTTTTATTTGACAGACGTGTGCATGTCGGACCTAGAGCTCTTGAAGGCGCATTGTAAGGACATAGACTTTCACAAATTCTGAGTGCCTTCATTATATCTGTTCCTTGAGAGATGACCCCCGACACTCTGTGCGTACAAATAGGATATCTCAAAAGGATATGATTGGTTGATTGGGAGTTTCTAGATAAGGACTTGCTCAAATGTGGCTTTCTTTGAGACGTAGATTTCTCATATCATGGTGTATGTTTCCTCGGTAAAATATTATGTGAAATTTAATGTGAACCATGGGCCATGGGGGTGTGGTCAGCCTCTATCGCCCTAGATGTTGGGTAGCCCTGGCCGGCCAAAGAAGGATATGGGCAATACATGCTGGGGCTAGCACTCCTGTCATGGCACTGAGCATGACCATTCATTTACCATGAGACCTTTTTCATGTTGGCGTGAGACGATCATGTCATGCGTCCAGGTACGAACTTGTTTTTGCCCGGCCTTTCCCAAATGCTCCCATACTCCGCTTCATCCCAATCTATCAACGACCGGTAAGCACATATCAGGTGGGAACCCGAGCGATGATGCGTCTGACCGTCGTGAGACTCCAACGTTGGGCCCGGCGCATCCAACGTGATGCTCTTCACTATGCTCATTTGGCAACAACAATCCTTTATGTAATCTCACTAGACACCCACCACGTCAGATGGCCTGAGCCAAATTAACTGCTCAGCCATCAGAGCCGATCATCCAACATGGCCACCGGCATGGGAAAAAATGGTAGGCCGCGACCCCAATAATGCTCTACTTACGGATGATTTGCTATGGAAGGAGATAACCGCACGTAGAGGACCGAGGCAAGGAGATCCCATCTCTCCTTAACTATTTTTGTTTTGTGTGGAAGCCTTCTCTAGTCTGCTTAGTAGTGCAGAACAAGATGGTGTGCTGGAAGGAGTGAAAGTATGCAGGAACGCACCGAGTTTTAATCACCTACTGTTTGCAGATGACTCGTTGATTCTTCTGAAAGCCTCGGAAGAGAGTGCACTTCATTTGCAAAATATGTTGAATTTGTATGAGAACTGCTCGGGGGCAAACCATAAGTGGACCAGGAGAGGTGCGTCGGGACGCGCTTGGCCCAGGCGAAGTGGTCGGCTGGGTGGGGACGGGTTGGCGGGTCCATGCGACTGGCGAGACGGGGCGTGGGAGGAGTGGATGGTGCGACTGGCGAGACGGGGCCAGCGGCCGACCCGAGGCACGCGGGTGGGATAGGGGAAGCGAGCGCAGGTGGGAGTGGGGATCCCGGAGAGGATCGGTGAGGCGACAGGTATGAGGTAGGTGGCAGCGGGGTTCTGGGAAGGATTGGCTCCCGGGATTTTCTGTGGCAGCTGAAGGTGGGGTGTTACGTGGAGGCTTGATGGGAAGATATGGGAAAATATTTTCATCGAACATAACGTGTCTAGAGATTATAACATTGCATGAGGATAGATCAAGGCATCGATAGCCCTTGTGCTCCAGGGGGTACCCAAGGAAAACGCAGCGAGAGGAGCGTGGCGCGAGCTTGTGTGGTGCGGTTGCAATAATGTTTGGAAAACAGAGGCAGTCGAATACACGCATGTGGTCGTAGGTGGGATGATGCCCTAGGAGGAGGAATTAGGGGGTGACGAAGTTGATGGCAGAGCAAGGTCGCCTGTTGAGGATGTATGTGGCCGTGTGAAGCGCTTTGACCCAGAACGGGGGTGGGAGTTTGGCATGGATGAGGAGGACACACATAATGTTGTTAGTCGTCCGGATGAGGCGCTCGGCCTTCTCGTTTTGTGGTGAGGCGGAAGGAAGCCCTGTAGCGACAGAATAGGTCACGCAACGAGGACGTTAGAAATTCACCGCCATTGTCGCATTGCATGCATTGAATGGGAACATGAAATTGTGTAAGGACGTAAGAGAAGAAGAGAGAAATAGTGTTGGCGGTGTCAGATTTGTTGCATAATGGAAATGTCCACGAGTAGTGCGTATAATCGTCTAGAATAACGAGGTAGTACTAAAATCCGGAGAAGCTATGAACAAGGGAGGTCCACAAAATCACAATGAACCAATTGAAAGGGTGCACTAGTCTTTATACAAAGGGAAAAAGGCAGCCAGGGCTGCTTGCCTAATTTACATGAGGGGCAAACAGTAGTTCTTGGCAAGTCTTACATGAGGGAAGTAAATCACGAGCTAAAGTGGAAACAGATTTATTGCTAGCATGCCCCAAACGTTGATGCCAGAGGTCACCGGTGACGACGGATAGTGCTTCTTGGACGCCAGAGTTGGTGAAGAACGGGTAGAGCTCCCCGTGGCTATTGGATCTCAGAATTATTTTCCCCGTTGCTAGGTCCTTGACGGAAAAACCGAACGGATCAAATTCTATAGAAACAAAGTTATCTTGAGTAAAACGGCGTACGAAGATTAAATTCTTGATGATTGTGGGGGAAACTAGCACGTGGTTGAGAGAAAAATTGGAGAGGGATGTAGATCCTACGGCAGTAATGGGAATACGCGAGCCCTCCCTGACAAGGATGCCTGAGGAATGACGCACAGAGGGGGAACCATACAAGGTGAGAGAGCTCGTCTTACCAGGGATGTGCGACGTAGCGCCCGTGTCGAGGAACCAGTCCGGCGCGTCGCCGGCCTGCTGCTGCTGAATGGAGAGGTTCTGAAGTGCCGCGTAAAGCTGGTTGTATTGCTCCCAAGATGACTCGCTGGAGGAGGCCTCGGTGGCCACCGGGTAGGCCTGGTGAGGTGGTGGCGGGCGTGGGCCTAGAACGCCCGCGGCATTTGGCGCAGCCCACGGGGCACGAGGTTGGGGAAGGCTCGGAAGAAGCGCCCCGTACGAAGCGAAGTAGCTGGTGGGGAGCGATGCGAGCGAGGGAACGCCAGGAGAAGCAGCCCCGCGCCCGGACGAGGCGGCGCCAGGAGACGGGGCGCCACAGCCACGGCCGCGCCCGCGCCATGCCCGCGCCCTCATCTGTCGTGATCGCCAGCCGAGGGAGCGGCTGGCCCCTTGCCCCGATCGTTGGAGGCGTGGTCAGGAGGGCGGTCGGCGAAAGGGCCGCCCGGGCTGTGGCCGATGGAGAGTGTGGTGGCCGTGGCTTCAGGTCGACTGTCCAGGCGCACCCGCTCATTAGCCGAGATCTCCTCCATGAGCAGCCTCGAGCGCGCCTGCATGAAGGTTTGGAACAGTGATTGCATTGACAATAGGGTAGCCATGACGTGAAACTTATGATTGAGCCCGCGGATGAGCTGGAGCGTGAGGGACTGGTCGATGACGCGCTTGCCGACGTCCTCGAGGGCATCTGCGAGGGACTTGAGACGCCTGCTGTATTTAGCAACGGAGAGGTCGCCTTTAGTCATGGCCATCTCAGGCCCGGCCCTAAAATCCAGGGCCTAGGCCCGATGGGCTTGACCGTGGGCCGGGCTTGGGCTTGAGTTTTGAGCCCACTAGCAGGGCTTGGGCGGGCTTGGGATTAGCATATTGACATTTTAAGGAAGAGGCCCAGCCCATGGCCCTAAGCCCTAAGGGCTTTTCAGGGCTTTTTACCAGATGGGCCGGGCTTGGGCTTGAAAAGTAGGCCCGTTGGTAGGGCCTGGGAGGGCCTGGGCCTTAATTTTCTGCCATGGGCTTTTTTAGGCCCGGCCCAAGCCCGGCCCGGCCGGGCCCATGGACAGATATAGTCGCCTTGGACGAGGTTGCGGATTTCCACGCTCGAGGATGACAGCGTGCCCGGGCTGGTTGTCCATGAAGAGGAGGTCGAGCTGCGACCAGATGTCGTAGGCGAAGCTGGCCGGGGTGGCGACGGCGTCGAGGAGGTCCTCGCCGACCATCCCATGCATCCACAGCACGAGGGTGAGGTCGTCGTTCCTCCACACGGTGCTATGGCCGAGTGGCTCGGTGGCGAAGTCGAGGTGATGTTGAACCTCGTACTTGCAGGCGATGACGTAGAAAAGCTGGCCCCACCATGAGTAGTTCCCCGACTCAAGCTGGAGCTTGGAGGTGAAGTAGTGCGCGACGGAGGACGGGAGATCGGCGATGGAAGAAGGACCCGTGTCGGAGCCGGCCCTCCTGCGGTGAGGGACGAGCGCGCCGCCGGTGCCGTCGAGCGCGAGACGGGGAGCCGGAGTGTTGCGGCGGTTCGAAGGACGCTCGCGGTGGGCGTGGGAGCCAAGCGGGGTGCAGACGAGGAAGAGCCCGCGGTGCCCTCGGGAACGGGCATCTTGCCCCGGTCGGATGCGAGAGGTGCGCGGCGAGGGGCGGGGACCGTGGCGGCCGGAGTAGTGGTGGCCGCGGGAGGCGCAGTTGGTGCGGCGGGCGCGGCGGTGGCGAGGGGCACTGCGGCGAAGGGAGCGGGCACCGATGCATCGAAGTCTGCCGAACAGGAAGAGGACCGGAGGTACTCGGCGTCTGATACCAAGCTAAGTTATGCAAACTCACACCATGCTGTATTCATGACTCAAGTGTACATATATATATATACTGATACAGCGAGGAGAGAGCAGGGAGATCATGTGAGAGTACAACTGCATGGGCTGATAATCCTCCTGGCATGCAGGGATAAGCACGCACGTACTGCACGCCCGTTAGGGCTCCTGGTGACGCGGTTGTGTGGTTAGAGCATCTCCAGCCGCGCCCCCAACAAGACCCCTCAGGCGATTTTTCGGCCGCCGGCGTCGAAAAATTGGCCCAGTCGCGCCTCCAAAGGCCCAATTTTCGCCGGCTCGGGCTGAAATTGGCGCAGGCGGACCTAGGTCGAACCCGGCACGCTTGGGGGGCGCTCGGAAGCGCCGACCGAATCATTTTTTGGCACAAAAGTCGGCGGGCCCTCCTTGGCAGCGACTCGGTTCTTCTCGCCGCGTCGTCGTCCTCATCGCCTCGGTTCCCGTGGCGAATCAATGCCAACGCTTCCGCGCGCCGCCGCGTCGGTCAGCCTCCTCCATTGATGCCTCATGGGCGGCGCAGTGAAGACCGGAAGACGGGCACCCCTCGCCCACCACGCGTAACACGGTGGCCACGCGTACGCGCGGCGCCTCTGCCTATATAAGCCGCCCCCAGTGCACCGGTGACGCACAGACTCTCCACCGCCGATGCCCCGTTCCTCCCCCGTCCCCCCTCTCCTCTCGTCGTTCCAGCTCACCCATGGTCGAGCGCTTCCCAAGCGATGACGTGGCGGCGAACGGCTTCCGCCGCCGCCACCTCCACGAGGACAAAGCTCGGCTCCTCTACGAGGCCGATTACCCGGTCCCGCCGGACATGCTGGTGCCCGGGGCGTGGAGGATCAGCGCCGGCGGGGTCCCGGTGCCACCATCGCCCACCGGAGCGGCGCAACGTGTGGAGATCGCGCGTATCCGCGCCTCTCTACCGCAGGCGGCGAGGGAAGGCCCTCGGTATGTCCCCGACAGCCCGCTGTGGGAGCCCTACTTCCGCCGCCGCCACGCCGAGCAGCTCGAGGCCACCAACGGCGTCGTTCCCTCCGGGAGGCTCAACTCCGAAGGCCGCCGCTGACGGTGGGGCATGCCCGGGCGCATGCTGGAGGCCGTCCTCGAGTACATCAAGGGCGGCAACACGCCCAGGCTGGAGTACCCCGCTCCCCCGTCCTTCTCCCGCCGGTGTGGGAGCTCATGAACGCCGAGGCGCATGGACCCGGGGGCATCCTCCTCCTCGTCCGGCTGCTCGACCGGCTCTCCCTGCCTCCGCCCCGTTAAGCCGGAGCCCCAGGACATGCCGGTCAGCCACCGCACGCGCAGCTCCGGCATCCGCATCGCCGACTCCTCCCCCACCTCTGGCCGTCTCGTCCTCGTCAGGCCGAAGGAGGAGCCCGGCCTCCCCGCGGACTACGAGGCCATAGCCCGGCACGGCTTCTCCGACGAGGAGGCCCTAAAGTGGGCGCGGGACGACTACCTCCGCGACGAGATGGTCCGGTAGCGCCGAGCCCTGGAGGAGATAGCCGCCCGCAAGCGTGGGCGCGAGGACGAGCACGACATGGTGATCCTCGACAGCGATGAGGACGAGGATGCCCCCAGACCGTCCAACCTGCCGCGCCAACCTAGGGAGGGGTGCAGCAGGGACGGCGGCCGCAGAGAAGGTGACGACGACGGCGGCGGCGGTGGCGGCGACGCCGACTACATGCAGTTCTACAGGCTCCTCGACATGTAGAGCTTCAAGGGCGGCGGGCGGCGAGGAGCAGCGAGGGCGACGGCGGGCCTAGTAGCGTTTTTTTTTTCTTTTTTTGTAAAATATTTTGTGGGTTTGAATTTGCGCCTAGTTTGTGGGTTTCAAAAAAATGCGTGCGCGCCGCGACTGGCGGCATCACGCCCCCAGCACGCGGTTTTCGTCGGTGCGCCTTCAGGGGTGATTTTTAGCGCCTCCTGGGGACCAACGGCTGGAGATGCTCTTAGCCAGGCGAGGAGCGTGACGTAGTGGTCTTCCAACAGAAGTTACTCCATCGATAAGCAACACGGTCTAAATATAGCTAGCATTCCTTTATCCTGGGAGTTTTTAGAGAAGGCCGCAGACAATATTCGAGGAGTAAAGCAGTCACAATATCCGAGGTAGACTTTAAGATGTTTTAGCTTTTTTACTATCCGCTTGTATTTAGACGTGTTTTAATGTTTATGCTAACTCATTTCATTTTGTATGTAGTCCAAATTAATATATCTATATCTATACCAATATAATCTATATCTATATCTATATTTATACCAATATAAAAAGACCCAAAGGGGTAGATTCAAACCATCTCGACCGTCAAATCATGTTATCTAGCGGTTCAAATCGGTTCAATGTTGAGCACCAAACACGTTTAACACTCTAATTACCCACCACTGCCATTGGTTATAAACACGATTTTGACGTTATCCCATGAAATCTGCCATGTAATTATTATCCTACCATTATCTCGAAAAAGTAATTGATATCTTATCAAACACCTACGTGCAAGAGATATATCTTACCTAATATGACATGCAACTAATATCCTACCTAATATGAAGGTGCATTGCACATACATTATACTAGTCTATCTAAGTATCTAAAAACATGTTATAATCCAGTAGCATGCGGATGTCAAACCACTGGTTGACTCGAGCGACCAAACCGGGTACGCATTTTTCTACAGTTGACCTTGACCACGGCTCGACGACAGTCCAGTCGTGTCTGCACTATTTCACGGGGGTTCCACCTCCCCAAGCAGCCATTTTACGATTCTGCCCCTCACCTCACTCGTCCGCCACCACGATTGGCGCTGCCGCCCGCCTCCCCCTCCTCTCGGACGGAGGCCAACCAGGGCGAATGGCTGCGCCGGCGAGCGACGACGAAAGCAAGGACGTGGACGCCTTCCTGTCGTCATGCGCGGCGTCGGGCGAGGTCGCGTATGCCGCCGCTGAGGCCGTGCTCGAGCGCCTCCAGGCCCACGCCTCCCGCGCCGCGGCCTGACGCCTCCTCGGCGCCTACCACCGCCGCTTCGACGCCGGGCAGGAGCACCGCTTCCTCACCTTCCACTTCCGCGACGTCGTCGTCGACCCCCACAT
>NC_041386.1:543235591-543244787 GCF_002162155.2 Triticum dicoccoides | reverse complement strand
CGTATCACCTTTCGCGGAAATCGGCCGTCTGGCCATCAAAATTATAATGGCCACGTCTATGGGTTATTGTAGTGTTTAGGTAAAGCGTGTGGGCGATTCCACTGGAGTGTCAACCATGTGGGCATGTGGCGGCCTATAAATATAATGCTGCTGACTAATGTAAGCGCTAGGTGTCCCTCGACTGCAACTGTGTGTGAGATTATGAGTGTGTAATTGCGCAGAGACTTGATCCCCCTGCTCCTTATGCAGGGAACACTTCAGTCTCGCTTGTTGAATAATTCACACTCTCTGTTTTGGACTTTTGGTGCTCATATAAAATGGAAACGATGGCACTCCGGATCTATCTGACATAGTTTACTTGATGAGATTTATTTAACTTTTAGCGTTTGCTTCAGAATCCGATACTGCACATAATGTGATGTGCCTCCTTGTGTGAGGCTTACTCTGTTAGTGTATCTGATCGCTAGCACTTTTTTTTACTGAGATTCCCTATACGTTGTTTAGAAATATATGGATATACTATTTATTTTTGTGGGAACAAGATTTTTTTTGGTGACTAGTTGGAGCCAGATTTATGTGTGTGAGAAAGTGAACCAAAAACAGACACTTGTTTTTTGTTTTTGTGGGAGCTAGTTGCATTCAAAGATATGGCTTCAATGTGACCACCTTCTTTTCTTGTGGAAGTTTGATAGTCATAGAGGATCAACGGAAGTTCACATGAGATTAGCACACATCAAGGCATTGGTCAAATGGTACTCAGAGAAATGTTTTCATGGCTCTAAGCATCATTTTTTTTCATTCTTTTGTGTAAGCTGCAGAGTTTGGAGGTTGATGCTATCTATTTTTCTTCTTACAATTCATCTTTGGCAGAACAATCCTAACTGCAGCAATCAAACCTATTGCAGTAAGAAAAAAAATAGGGCATAGCCTACATACTTTGGAGAGTGTTACTATCAATTTTTCTCTTCTAATTTAGCAGCTGCTTCTAGGGTTCCAGCAAAGCACGAAGCTAACAATGATGGAGATACCTAGCATTTTCACTCCTGAAGATTGGTCCTTTGCTTTTTATGAGGGCCTTAATCAGCATCAAGATTCCACTTCCAGGGATAAGACGTATGGAGAGCTGGGGTGTGGCAATGGTTGGATATCTATTGCGCTTGCAGAGAAGTTGTCCCCTTTGAAGGTGGTTTTCTCTAGTTCTGTCAATAATTTATCTTATCGTCGTTGCTACAGAAGTGGGAGCCACATCAGTTATACATTTACTTTGCTATAATGATATACCACTTTTGGTACCTCCGAGGAAAATAATATCTACCGAGCATTTATTATTCAATTTTGAGCAAGGATCTAGTCTAATACCACACATTGTTCAAACCACGCTGAGCATTGTGTCCTTTTTTCTTGAACTGAGCAGTGTGTCCTTTAAAGCAGGAAAGAGGGAAATGGCATCCAATTAGATTTTGATCCGCACATGTCAGTCAAACAAATTAATTTGCAAGCAGCTAATTATTACCTTCATAGTCCAGCCGTTGTTTCTGTCAGAACCCAAGCTGAGCATTGTTTATTTCTTTGCAGGTCTATGGTCTGGATATTAACCCAAGGGCCATCAAGATTGCATGGATAAATCTATACTTGAATGCCCTAGACGACAATGGTCTCCCGGTCTATGATAGGGAGGGAAAAACATTGCAGGATAGAGTTGAATTCCATGAATCTGATCTTCTTTCATACTGTATAGATAACAAGATAGAACTTGATTGCATTGTTGGCTGCATACCACAGGTACGGTTAGTTATTACTGTATCATGAAAGGAAATTATAGTAGACCAGAACCGAAGGAAATTGCTTACTCTCGAAATCTGCTTTTCAGATTCTTAACCCCAATCCAGAGGCAATGTCAAAGATTATGACTGAAAATTCAAGTGAGAAGTTCTTGTACTCCTTGAGCAACTACTGTGCTCTTCAGGTAAGTAGAGATATACCTTGTTCATGATTACCACTTAAGGAAAATGTATTGACATGTGTAATGTGTTGAACTTATTCCATTCAGTTTACCTAATACCAATGGTGATTTGTCTTCATGTCGCTTCTCTAGCTGGAGTGAACTTATTTCTTGATTGCTCTTTGAAGTAACTACATTTTGTATATAACCAGATATAAGAAAAAAATGTCTTAGGAGTGTATACTATTTCCTTGTAGGCATGTGTTGCTAGCTCTGATATAATTAAATAATTTTTATAAATAATATAGGATCTGTACTGAAAACTTGGTCCCACAAGTATCATAATCAGCTTAACACTTTAACTGGATGGTTAGGAAGGACAGGACTGGCAGTCTACATTAAAAGGGCAACTAGGCTAAATGCTGGATACTAGAATAACTCTTTTGGCAGTATTCCATGTTTGAAATTCCTCACCTCGACTTCCACCTTTTGCACAACTTCATTTTTTTGCAACATATCTCTTTTGATCCCTATAAATAGAAGTTTTTGTCAGTTGCTAAGCATTTCATCATCATTTGACATGATGCACACATAGTATTAATCAAGACAATGTTTCATATGATGGCTGAATGTTCTATTCCATTTCCCTTGTGCTTATTTGTTATGTTTCTAAACTTGTTGCATCTCTTACCTCCAGGTTTTTTTTGAGGACCATTTTGGCCTCGGGTTGATTGCTCGGGCAGTTGAAGAAGGGATAGCTGTCATAAAGCCTGTGGGTATCATGATATTCAACATAGGAGGCCGACCAGGTCAAGGTGTCTGTGAACGCCTATTTCTACGCCGTGGATTCCATATCAGTAAGCTCTGGCAAACAAAAATTATGCAGGTATCAATTTTGTGAAACCAGGAAATCTTTCCATGCCAGCATTATGTTCTGGTTTTAGTAGGGCATAGATTTTCCATTTCTCACCTCATAGTTTCATATTACAATTTGATATTCTTGTTTGGGATCATCACCAACTAGTTGATAATTTTCCAGGCTGCCGACACTGATATTTCAGCTTTAGTTGAAATTGAACAAAACAGCCCACATCAATTTGAATTTTTTATGGACCTTGCCGGGGATCAGTCTGTCTCTGCACGCACAGCCCAGGCATACATGAAATCTGGTGGCCGTGTTTCACATGCTTTGTCTGTGTATAGCTGTCAACTTCACAAACCCATTCAGGTTCCTTCACACTCTCTTTAGATTTGTAAAGTAAACAATACAGTGATGGAAGTAGTACTAATTCAGACGATTTTCAGGTGAAGAAATTGTTTGAGATTCTTAAAGATGGGTTCAATGAAATCAGCAGCTCCCTTGATTTGTCCTTTGATAATGATTCGGTTGCTTCTGAAAAAATGGCCTTCCTAGTATACCTTGCTAGTTTTTTGAAAGAGAATAAGTCCAATCCTTGTGAGCCTCCATTTGGATGTTTAAACTTCCGGAATCTTGTTGCTGAATTTATGAAGAGCTACTACAACATCTCATTAACTTCTGATGTAAGGCTTCTTAGTTGTGTTCGCTTATACCAGAAATTCATAGGATCAACTTATTTGTCGCTTCTATCATGTGCTTCATATGATCCTCCTTTTTTTTCTGGTGCACCAGAATGTTGCTGTATTCCCTTCTCATGCTGTTGCCATAGAAATTTCTCTTCGACTGTTCTCACCGGCGCTTGCAATTGTGGATGAACATTTGACCAGACACTTGCCGAAGCAATGGTTAACATCCTCAGCAATTGAGGTACTCCCTGTGTGTTGCCCATGCATGCATATGCAGCTTGTGAATGTAGTGCAACACTTCTTCAAGCAACACCCAGTCTGTACTACTTAATGGTGCAATGTTCTTCTGCTTTTTTAAAAAAAATTCTTCGACAGGAATAATGGAAAAGGCATGCCTGTTAGGTGAAGAAAATATGATGATTCAAGAATGTTGATGTTAATGCTTCTTTTTTAAATTTCAGGGAAGAGAAGATTGTAACCATGGTAAAGACACAGTCATTGTAATTGCAGCACCACGCCAATCAGATTTGCTGATTGAGTTGATCAGGAAACTGAAGCCTCAGGTGGTTGTTACTGGCATGGCTAAGTTTGAGGCTATCAGCAGTGCTGCTCTAGTGAATATACTAAGTGCAACAAGAGATGTTGGTTCCCGTCTCTTCGTAGATATTTCAAAGCATCTGGAGTTGTCTAGCCCGCCAAACTCTAATGGTGTGTTGAAGTATCTTGCTGAGAACACCCTACCTTCGCATGCAGTTATACCCTGTGCTCTAGTAAAGGATCAGGTGCCTATAACTTTACCACATCAATTTTGTTCCATGGTGGATCGACCTCTCATGTCTCCTTTTAACTAAGATTTATTATGATGAGTTAAATACCTTATGTGTCTCATCCTGACGCCCTGACCCCACTGGGGGGGATGTGTATATGTGATTGATGGTTGGTCTTATACATTAAAGACGATCCTACACTGTATTTGAACTTCTCTGCATTTTTACACCTGCTTTAGAAACTTCCTAAATATTTTAATCTGCATGTGCTATACCTTATTTTGGATTATTGTGCAGGTTTATTCTGATCTGGAAGTTGGATTATTGTGCAGGTTTATTCTGATCTGGAAGTTGGTTTTGCCATAGGATGAAACTGTCTATAAGGCGTTGTCACAAACTATTGAGCTATTGGAAGGACATACTTCTGTGATCAGCCAGCAGTATTATGGCTGTCTTTTTCACGAGCTACTGGCGTTCCAAATTGACAACCGGCATGCACAGCGAGAGGTAATCGTGACGTAACTCCCCCCAGTTTTCCACTCATCCTCATGATAATGGAAAACTGTTTTGTCTAATGGTGCCAATAGTGGACATGCCTCTCAGCATAACTCAGCCATTTAGTTGGATAACGGGTACTCAGAGTGAACATCTAAATATATCAGTAGGATGACTGATTATGTTCCTTGATGTCTAACTATGAGTAATAATAATAATATGCCCTGGTATCTATGGAATATCACACTTAAAAAGAAAGGGGGCCTATGGAATATCTTTTGACCTTAATGTTTACTTTTTGGTTAGGCTTTTGATGTTTCCTTGCTCTTTTGTAGAGACAACCTGCAGAAGTGATACCTCAGAAGATGATAGGATTTTCTAATTCAGCTATGTCAACCCTGAAAGAAGCTGAATTTTTCGTTCCTGACTCCAAGGAATCTAGTATCATTCATATGGATCTAGACAGCAGCTTCTTGCCAGTACCTTCTGTGGTGAACACTTCCATTTTTGAAATTTTTGTTAGGCAGAACATCACGGATTCTGAAACTGATGTTCATTTCGGCATTAAAAAGCTGGTGAAACATTACTATGGTGGTTTCCCAGGAGACCGTTATTCTGACAGGTTAGATGGCTTCAGTATGGAAATTATCTATGGAAGCACCTGTGTTGCACTCTTCAACAAGCTTGTTCTTTGCTGCGTGCAAGAACAAGGTACCTTCTTTTTCCCTTTGGGCACCAATGGGCACTATGTCTCAGCAGCAAAGTTTATGAACGCAAACATCTCGACCATTCCAACAAATTCAGATTCAGGATTCAAGATTGAACCAATGGTTCTAAACAAAGCTCTAACTAAGGAAGAAAATTGGGACTGCTGGGTCTATATTTCTGGCCCTACAATTAACCCTTCTGGTTTCCTATACAGTGACAAAGAGATAAGAGATCTGCTTTCTATTTGTGCTATGCATGGAGCTACGGTAGTGATAGATACCTCCTTCTCTGGTCTGGAGTTCCAACCCGACCGCTGGGCTTGGAGAAATTTGGAAAGATTTTCTCATAATGTTTGCTTAGATCCCCCATTCATAGCTTTTATGCTCGGAGAGCTGTCCCTTGGGCTGACTGCGAGTGGCCTTGATTTTGGGTTTTTAATTTTCAATGACCTGTCCAACGTTGAACATAATATCGCAAACTTGAGTCAGCCACATAGCACATTGACGTACACTTTCAGAAAGCTATTGGGTCTTAAGAACAAGAGGGATCAACACTTCTCTAATCTCATCATGGAGCAAAAGGAGACACTAAAAAATCGTGCCAACCACTTGGCAAAGGTTAGCCTTTTGTAACATTCTGAACTGCCCTCTTAAATTTGTACTCCCTTCAGATCTTAGTTTCACATAGAAAGATTGGCAGAACCTTATTAGTGTAATCTGAGTAACTTGAGTTCATGTTGGCAATCATTCCATCGAAAAATCAGTTTGGTCTGTACTATTCCATAGAAATTGTAATATGGGGGCAAAAAAAAACCTCGGTCGTACCTGTCCAGGGCGACTCGACCTAAACCTAGTGCTGGCCCCAATCCCCTCCCCCCCTCGCGTCGCTGCCGGAGGATGCCGCCGGGCGAAGCCCGTGTCGACGGCAGCGGCAAGGTGCTCTCTCGTGGCGACCCAAGTTCTATGGGCGGAGGAACTCCTTGGCGGCCGCTGTGTCCCAGCCCGCGCGGGACTGGGCGAGCGGTGGCAGGCTGTGGCAGGCGGAGCTTGACAGACGGCGGTGTTCTGCGGGTCAAGCTGGTGATGGCGGCGCGGTGGCGTGCTAGGGATGATGGTCCCATCCAGATCGTGGCTGCGGCAGTGTTGGGCGGCACGGGTCACTTCCTCGCCGACTTGGTGCACGATGGTCCTTGACGCAGTGCCGGACGGATCTGGAGGGGCGGCGCGAGAGGAACCATGACAGGCTGGCGGTCGGGGGTAGCCCGGTGACTTCGGCAGCAGCGTACAGGCAGGGGGGTTCATAGGCGTGCTGCTTGGTGTCGCCGGCAGGTGTCGTTCCTGGACGCATCGTTGGTCAGAGGGATAGATCCAAGTGGGATTGGGCCTTGCTACCGGAGGTCTCTCCTCTCGGGGACATGCGATCCATCTCTATGCCAGTGATGTCCGCACAAAGGTGCTCCTTTGGTGGCGATCTCATGTTTCCGTGGTGGCAGTCTTGGATGGTGAGTGGTGTTGGCAATGCGCTTTGGCCATGTGGGTGGCGAGGTGCGCTGTGGTGGGTGATCAGTGCTAGTCGTGGGATCTGGAGTTCCTGGTTTGTTGTGGTGGGTCCCTGACGGGGAGGGGTTTGTGCCCTGTTCCCACGACGTGGTAGGGGGGTCGGGCTGAGCGAAAGCTTTGAGCCTTGGTGCCGGTGGCGGTAATGCCCGTGGGTGTTACGTTCCTCTTGGGGCGTCGCTTTGGTCCTCTCCTTGCCCTCCGACACTCAGGGTGAAATCCTCGATGGACACGGCGGCGGCGATGCTTCATGTCGTGACCCTCTTGGGGGCGTCGCCGATGAGTGTGAGTACTATGTGCTTCTTCTCGGCGACTCGTGGAGGCATTTAGTGGTGGTTTTCAGCGGTTCTGGCTAGTTTTGTCGTTTTTTGTGTTTTGATCGGTTTCTGATGATTTCCTCAATACCTTCGGTCGTATGGCTTTATTAATATATAAAGCGGGGCGGAAGCCTGTTTCGAGGAGGAAATGGTAATATGCAGTTAGCTAGACATACTTTTGCACAACTGGCTGTGAGGACCTTGAATTTGCGCGTTGTAGAGTTTGCGAGGCAATTTTTGACATGCTCTTCTTTTTTATGCAATGAAAAGACACTTGTGAGCTGTGGCTGGGATGTTCCTGGCTGTCATGGTGGTATCTCGATGCTGGCGAAACCGACAGCCTACATTGGCAAATCATTCAAGACTGAAGGTTTTGAAGGCACGCTCGATGGTTGCAACATCAGGGAAGCCATTCTTAGATCCACTGGACTGTGTATAAGCAGTAGTAAATGGACCGGGATACCGGACTACTGCCGATTCAGCTTTGCTTTAGAGAGCAGCGAATTCAACCGGGCAATGGGCTGCATAACCAGGTTCAAAGAGTTTGTTCTGGGAGTCGACATGCTCACATGAAGGATAGCTAGAGTGCTTCATCATGCTCAAACAAGTGGTTACTATTCCGTTGAAAAGCGGTAATATTTTCCTTTCTACGACAAGGTTTTGGCTGGAAGATGATTCTTTTCTTTCTGGTATCCGGTGGTTATAGTTATTTCAGATTGATTGTATAATGTCTCCTTGCCGTCGATATGATTGTTGGCACTAGTTTAGAGACTAAATCGGACTGGATCGAAAGCTTGGAGTGCAAGAAGAAGAAACAACAACTGGAGAATTGGGGAAGATTTGTGCTCAGATTGATGCTGTGTACTACTCCAAGCTTTCTAATTAACCGAGGCATGTCTTTTCCCTTGCTGACTGCTTCGTCATAGTCCTTCACCAAAAGAAGTGTCCATGCATGTAGCGCTATTTGCGTTTATTTCATTTCAAGTTGAACCACAACATGCATGCATTTTGTATACATATTACATGTAGGGTGTGGGATCACATCTGAACATGAATGCATCATGTTAGAGTGGTACAGCATGTATTTCATTTCGTGGCTATCGAACATCTAGACGAGCCACGTAACTTTCTTGCTGCACTTCTGCTTCCATGGCCAGAGCACGACGAGAACATCATCAATCGCCTGCTGCTTGGTGTGGATCCCGATGCCGTCGTCAGGGTCGCCTAGTTTGGTGGCTTCTTTGCTCCCCTCCCACACGTCGTTGTTCTGCTTCGCCAGCAGCAGAGAGCACGATATGGCCTTCCAGTTGACCACCAGCAGAGAACGGACTTGAGAAGACTTTGCAGGGTGCACCGTGGCGCATGCATTGTAGCAACTCCTTATATAGTGGAACTAGCTAGCTGCTCGGACCGGGGGGCATGCAGACTGCTCAATAGTTGCTGCATTGATGAAGCAATTCAGTTCCGATCACCTACATACTCCCACTCCGAGCTAGACACAGATGGAAGCATGGAGTAATTCCCGGCGCGGTATCCCTGCTACATATATCTGGTGCAGTTAGCGTCTTTCCATTCCATATTAATGTTAGTAACTTGAAAGTTGATGAAACTTGGATCGTTTAGCATCTTTCCTTTCCTATGGGGAAGTTTTCACCTACTGCATGCTTGAATTTAGCAATCCAAATTCTAGCGCCTGCTGGCATAGGAGGAGGCATGCAGACTGCTCAGCAGTTGCTGCATCGGTGAAGCAATTCAGTTTTTCACTCGGCCGAGACAGATGGAAGCTAGCTGCACATATTTATAGATGGAGTAGTATATATATACACCTACATACTCCCACTCCGAGCTAGACACAGATGGAGTAGT
>NC_041386.1:543233103-543235274 GCF_002162155.2 Triticum dicoccoides | reverse complement strand
TGTATGTATGTATGTATGTATCTGGCACACAGAAGTTTTTCTGCAAAACTACCTACCGCATCCAACATCGTACGATTTGCATCAAACGCTTCTTTTTCGAAAATGCCCGCGCGTGGGCTGGTGCTACGCGCTGCTCCTTCCGCGCAAGACCCGTGTGGTCTTTTCTGCTGCTGCTGCTCCATGTGCAGCTCCCCCCGTGACAAAACGCGCGTGGGCTCCATGTGCCTGCTCCTATTTGTTGTTCCTGCCACTATTCCATATGCGTGCTACTGCTGTTTACTAGCTAGGCTAGGCTAGGCTAGCTGCTATCTGCTAATTAGGCTAGTTACTAGCTAGCAGCGAGTGCTACTGCTATTTCATGCCAGTAGCCGATGCGTTCTACTAGCTTTTATGCATTTTCTTCCATTTTTGTGGTAAATTAAAAGAAAAAAGTTAGAAAAAGAATCATGTTTTTGTCAGATACACATCTCTCTTGCAGTAAATTGTCTGTCGACGATTTTTTTTACTTTGATCCAGACAACTTCGATACCATCATGGTAGTAATTTTGACCCCAAAAAAAGGTTGTTTGATCTAGTAGATTTTTTTTGGAAATATACTCTGTAAATTTTGTGTAAACAACATGGTATTTTAAGCACCACGGGCCTGATAACTTACCTACAAACACATATATTAAGTTTCTGAAAAAAGATACCCCGATAACTCTGTGTGAAAATAGCATGATAATATACAAACACATATATGATAATATACATACAAACATTGCGGTAAGATTTACCGGGGGAGGGGGGCTGTTCAAATATACCCCCCGATAATTTTGTTAAAAAACATGGTAATAAGCACCGTATAAACACCATGGTAACTTTTGCACCGAAAACAAAAGTTATTGAAAAACATAACCATGTTAACTCATGTGTAAATAAGATGATAATTTATGCTCCGCGGTCTTGATAACATACATACAAACACCACAATAACTTTGACCCAAGGCGTGTATTAAAAATGTGCCACCGGTTATTTCTATGTAAATAACACGGCAATATAATCACCGCATAACTGATAACTTATACAACACATGATGGTAACTTTTTGACCCAGATTTTTTTGTTGAAAAACATAATCTCGCTAATTTATGTGTAAATGGTACGGTAATATATGTGTCGCATACCCGATAATTTACGTACAGAACACCATGATGACCAAAGAGGAAAACGTTGTTTAAAAACGCACCCTTGATAACTTATGTGAAAATAGCATGGTAATATAAGAATGAGCAGCGCGATAACATTTTTTACGAAGGGCAAAAATTGTTGAAAAATATACGTCTTGTGTGTAAGTGCCATGATGATATATGAACTGTAGATCTGATAACTTGCGTATAAACACCAAGGTAACATTGATCAAAAGTGGAAAAGGTGGTTGAAAAACATACCCTTGGTAACTTATGTGCAAATAACATGGTAATACATAAACCGAAGAACTGATAACTGATATATAAACACCACAGTAATTTTTTTAGGGAAACATTGCGGTAATTTTTGCCTAGGAGAAAAAAAATTGTTGGAACAATTACCCCTAGTAATATGTGTAAATTGCATGATAATAGATGAACTGAAACTTGATTACTCTATGAACATCGCGGTAATTTGAAACATGGGATGTAGTATGTCAAAACTTCATGTTTTTTCGCCCTCTTTTTGTATGCTACCAGGTTTCCTCTCAAAACCATAACCTACACCAAAACGCCATGGTAACTTTCACGAAGGGGAAGGGGGTTGTTCAAACATCCCCACCCCCACCCCCACCTCGCGTGCACGTTAAATTTTGTGCAAAGTTATGATGTTGCACATGGTAAATTTACTATGATTTCCACGCTATAGTTACTGGCCTTCTCATGATATGATATATTCACCAGCTTTATCATGTCATTTTTAAACCAGGGGGTTAATGTTTGAAGTTATCAGCATGCATATGTGATACTTATCATGCTGCTCGGCCAAAGTTATCAAGAAATTAAGCTTTTTGTTGACATGGTAGAAAACAGAAGGGTTCAAATTCTGTTGTTTACATACTATGGACAACAAGTTAAGGTGGATGAGTTGGTTATTAGGCATAGTAGACATGCATTAGACCTGAGTTCAACTCCCCTTTTAAGTGCTTTTTTCCTTCCCAC
>NC_041386.1:543190868-543232754 GCF_002162155.2 Triticum dicoccoides | reverse complement strand
CCATTGGCATCTTTCCATTGCATGATACTGCATGCATGAAGGGTGAAACTTCGATGGGTTAGCATCTTTCCTTTCCTATGGGGAAGCTGTTGGTGAGCTTAATTGCAGCACTACGCAATGCAGCTTGCTCATTTTCCCCCTAGCTACGACCCCCGATTAAGGGCAGGGCAGGGCCGGGTTCTACTGGTAAAATGATAACAGTGAAGCTTTCCCATGGACGTCAATCTATTCCCTCACCGAGAGAGAGCAGTACGTGACAACTCATTTATCCGGTACATCGCTTGGTTTAATAAGTCTACGGCAGTCTACTAGTGAAACATAGCAGTACAATTATTTTTGGTTACACAACGAAAGATCAGAACCCGAACGCATTAGTAGTGCTGAGAGAGTTGTTTTGATTCACAGCCCTTTGCGACTAAGTTTTTTTTACCGGAGCGGGGACCTATCGGCGAAGAATCCACCACACATGATTGCTTTGAGAGTCACGGCCACTGTCCACGTATAAGTAAGCCAATCTCTTTCACACTTCAATACGTGAGAATACAAACCTGCTCTGGACCCCTATGCATGCCATGCAGCTTTTGTCAGGAATCTACATGTGGGTAGTAGTTCGGCGATTAAACATTCACAAGTCTCTATCCCAAGAAAAGACTAGTATTAAATTTGATAACCAAAATTTTGGAGATTGCTATATTTAAACAATAAATTTAATTGCTGATATTTTTATATATTTGAATTGCTCGAGGCAAGACCTTTAAAATAAGATCAAAATTGGATACATTTTGACTAATTTTATTTCACAGAATCAAAATAACATTTTTCACTCAACTAAAAAAACTATTTCACCTATCTTGAACAAGAGACACTAGTGCAGAACCGGGCAATAGCACCGGTTCGTAAGGCCCTTTAGTGCCGGTTTAGGAACCGGCACTAAAGTTTCGGCACTAAAGGCCCCCCCCCCTTTAGTACCGGTTCAGCACGAACCGGTGCTAAAGGGGATCCACGTGGCACGAGCCAGCTCCGGGGGCCGGGAGCCCTTTAGTACCGGTTGGTAACACCAACCGGTACTAAATGGTTGTGGGTTTTTGTTTTATTTTGTATTTTTCAATTAAATTTGTGTTATCAATTTAATTTAGGATTGTTTTACGTTATAATGAGTTGTAGTCGTCATCATCATCATCGCATATTAATAAATAAATAAACTCTAGCTAGCTAAAAATCATCATAGTCGTCTAATTACCACTATTTAATCATCATAGTCATTACCACTAGCTATCTAATCATCATCAACGCTGGCTAGCTTAAAGAGGAAACATTCACTTTGTAACAGAAGCAAAGATATCATCAAGTTCAACATAATCATCACCAACATCGAAGTTCAGGACACGGACATGAGACAAGTACTAATTAAGAGCATGAACTAGTAGCTACTGATCCTGCTGCTCCCTCTCAGGTAGAATAACATAGAACATGTATAGCTCTCCTGATTCATCATACTGGAGCATGCAGATGAATCTATCTCCTAATCTTGGGTTGCGCTTCTCCTTGCTGCCCCTAGTACTTCTCTGCGATCATTAACAATTTTGCTCCAATCTTTCACTATTAAGCATTCTTCGTTTTCAGAAAACCTGAATGCACTTATGTGCAATGTAGGAAATCTTAGTCGTAAGCTAACCATTGACATGCGACCTTTTGTCTCGATCCACTAAGGCACAACTGTCATCGGAAGTCCATGTTGAAGAACATCGTATAGTAATTAATATACTAAGCAATGAAAGTTTAGCTTCAAAAATAATGTATGCAAAAGATGCACTAATTAAGGACAAATATTTAAAATCTTACCATCTTTCGATTATAGATGTGACCGTAGTTCAATAAGATCACCATTGGTCGGACGTTTTGAGTGCTAACATTTGTAAGTTCAGGAAAAAAATTTGTCTTGACAGTATTAAGATCCTCAAGCCATGAAACATAATGACTTATCTCCTCGCAGTTTAGTTGAGCCCCGGGGCAGTAGTAGGTCCTGTCTACCAAGCGCCGGACATGTTTGCTTGAACCGAAATAAGCTGACAATACAAATTATTTGTCAACTATTTTTGAATAAACTGTATGAAAGACATAAACATATGCATGCATGGTTGAGAAAAACTCACCAAATGGTAGAACTGGAGGCGTTTGCACATCGACCCAGATGTCTATATTACCTTCAATATCATCTTCCGGACGAATATCAAAGGTGATAACCATATCAGGCTCAAATGCATAAGCCTTGCATAGTGCTTGCCAAGTTTTGCATTCAAAATGGGTGTATGTGTCTCCATTATATAATTTGACGTTGAAAGTATACCCATGCTCCGTCTTCAAGTAAACTCTCTTTACCTCCATATCATCTATAGCACTAAAACCTATCTTATCCAAGACAAAAATTCTTGCATGGCAGGGGATGCGCTATTAGAATAGTGAAAATTTAAAATTATAAGTTGAAGCAAATGAAGCATAAGTTTTGCATTCAAATAATAATTGACAAAGTGACTTACTGTATCAACTTCGAATGTCTCATCCAGCTTGATGCTGAAGCGCCTACCATCAACAAGGAAATTTTGGTCACACAGGCCGCGCTGGTCTTCACAGTGTTCGCACATAATGAAATCTTTTTCGTCGTCAGATGACATTTCCTATATTCATATAGGTGAAACATTAAACACTTATATCTAGCCAAATATATATTCATCTAACATTTGACATTAATATATCTAACTATATTCATCTCTAACAATTGACATTACTATATATTTAACTTTTCTATGGAATTCATCTAACATTCGACATTAATATAACATTTATATAAACTAAAAATATATAAAAAATTAAATAAACAGAAAAACTCATTAACAAATAATATTTTAATTAGATCATCAAATCTCAGATACCTAAATTTTCTTACTAAAAATAAACTAGTTATATTAATTATTCAACTAGTTCAAATCTCATATACCTAAATAAACTAGTTCGACAATTTTCTTACTAAAAATAAACTAGTTATATTAATTATTCAACTAGTTCAAATCTCATATACCTAATTAATATCTAGCTATATTCATCTCTAACAATTGACATTAATATATATTTAACTTTTCTATCTAATTCATCTAACATTCGACATTAATCTAATATTCGATCATCTAATTAACTTTTCTAAAAAACAGAAAACAGAAAATGTGTGTGTGTATGTGTGTGTGTGTGTATATATGTAAAAAAATGTGTGTGTGTGTATGTTTGTGTATGTGTGTGTATGTGTGTGTGTATACTGCAGTGCCGCCTCGTACGCCGCCGCCCCGTACGTACGAGCGGGGACGCCGGCGTACGAGGCGGGGGCGGCGGCGTACGTACGGGCTGGTGCGCGCGGCGCGGGTGCGAGATAGACGTACGGCCGCGGCGATGACGACGGACGGCGGCGACGTTCGGGGCGGCAGCGCGAGACGACGACGACGACGGGCGGCGGCGGGGACAACGACGATGACGACGGACGACGAGCGACGGGCGGCGACGACGACGGGATCGAGCGCGCGCGCGGCGATGTCTCGCGAGAGGTTGGAGACGAAGTGGGGAGATGAAACTGAAATTTTCGTAAGTGCTATATATAAAGGATGGGCCTTTAGTACCGATTCGTGGCTCCAACCGGTACTAAAGACCTATTTTCGCCAGGCCAAGCAGCGGGAAACGAAGGCTTTTAGTACCGGTTGGAGCCACCAACCGGTACTAAAGGCCTTGCGCTGCCACCCCAAAGTTTAGTCCCACCTCGCCCGGCGAAGGGCAGCCGCATTGGTTTATAAACCCAGCCGCGGCTACCTCTTCTATTTATATAGTTTTTTCTTTTCTGCATTATTTATTTTCTTCTATTTATTTTTGAGTAATTTTTTTGTATAGTTTTTTTATTTTCTGCATTATTTATTTTCTTCTATTTATTTTCTTCTGGAAATTGAATGTTGCATACTGAACAATTAGGTAAATGATCGAAAAACAACAAATGATGTCAGAACATGTTGGAAATTGATGACATCGCTTTAAATGCTGGATACTGAACACAAAAGAAGTCCGGAGTTCAAATAAGTTTAAAAAACATTGAAGTGGCCATGTAACAGATGAAGTGCGTCCAGTTTTTGCCGTGACCCTCTCTACTCTTTCGCGCATGCTATGCGGGTGATATGATGATACCATGCCAAGTTTCAACATTTTCAGGATTCATTTTGTAGTGATTTTCAATTTCACGGTCATTTAGCTCTCTAAACAATTAGGTAAATGACCGAAAAACAACAAATGATGTCAGAACATGTTGGAAATTGAAGACGTCGCTTTAAATGCTGCATACTGAACACAAAAGAAGTCTGGAGTTTAAATAAGTTATTAAAAATAAAAAAGAGGTGCAATGCTGGTTAATTTGCTTCAAGCCATTCGGAATAGTGTAGACTGCACTGCACATAGCTCAGTGCAATCTATGCTATTCCGCAAGGCTTGAAGCTAATCAACATGTAGGTGAGCATTGCAACTCTTGTCATTGTCTGTGCACTCACGGCTTATAAACCGCTCATACTGCCTCTCTCTTGGCGAGGTGGGACTAAAAACAGCTTGCCATAACCTCATTAGTACCGGTTCGTGGTACGAACCGGCACTAAATGGTGATGGTGGGGCCATAGCCGGACCGCAGGCTGACACAGCCTCTTTAGTACATGTTCGTGGCATGAACCGGTACTAAAGGTTCGCCACGAACCGGTACTATTGATCGCCGCCACGAACCGGCACTAATGTACACATTAGTGCCGGCTCTAATTCAAGCCGGCACTAATGTGCTTCACGTTTGACCCTTTTTTTACTAGTGAGAGCTGATTTCACTCATTTTGAAAATATATATTTCAGTCATTTCAATAAATGATTTCACTTATATTATTTACAAAGATAGGCTTCACACATTTTTCAAAACACATTACACTCACTCAATTGAAATAATGTTTTTCACTCATTTTCAAAAAAACTGATTTCACATTTCTGTTACATTCAAAATCCAATTTGACCCAGTTCCAAAAAATGATTTCCCTAAAAATTTAATAAGTTCAATGAAATAACTTTCACATGTCGATGAATGTAAGTTTCACATTTTGTAAACAACAATTTGACATCTTTTCACACACCGCAATAACATATTTTCACACTCAGTTCCACTCATTTTAGAAAACAGATTTCACTCAAATTTTAGCCATATTTCACTCATTCGAAACAACTAAATTTACTTATTTCAAATGATTTCACTCATTTCAAAAACATATTTCACTAATTTCAATGCAAAGTTATGTTATAATAACACAAAAAATATGCAATTTCACTATGTTCCAAAAAATGATTTCCCTGAAATTCAAATAAGTTTGAAATATGTTTCATAAGTTAAAAAAAACATTTCATATATTTGAAATATTCAATTTCACGCATTGAAACAATCAAATTCACATGTTTCAAAGAACATGTTTCACATATTTTCACTCATTTCGAATAACAGATTTCGCCCGGTATATGCGTGGAATTAGATGTAAAATTTAAATGTGTTTGAAATTTGTCCAATATTGATCTTGTTCGAAAGATCTTAGTGTCACGAGTTCAAATATATAATATTTCAAAAATGAAATCACTATTAAAAAGATATAAACAATTGGAAATGTCAAAGAGAAAATAAAAGCCATGAAATTTATAGGATGGTAGATTAGACAGATGGGTCGCTTTCATGCATTTGCAGCACGGAGTGGATGTCTCTTGCATGCATGCATGGGTGGGACCTACGGATGATTTGACCTAATGGTGGATACATACATGAAAAGTTAAAATACATAGAGATACAATGATGTGGGCCACCAAACAAAACGAATCTTAAACTACACCAACGATGGATGCTTGACCGGTACCCTCCTCCACCGGTAAAAAGAGGTTTGCGCAGCCCTTTGCTCCTTGACCCGTTATTCCTGCTCCTCATAGCTCATGTAAAACCGCTAGATGTCGGAGGTGTCATAGTGACCGAGCCCGAACAGCATCCCGTTGTACCCCACCATCCACTCCGCGAACGCCGGCCCTCTCATCAGTGCAAGGAAGCCGCGGAGGAGCGCGTTGCTACCTCTTGAGCATGCGTTGGTTTTCCATTGAAGAGGAAAGGGTGATGCAGCAAAGTAGCGTAAGTATTTCCCTCAGTTTTTGAGAACCAATGTATCAATCCAGTAGGATATTACACGCAAGTCCCTCGTACCTGCACAAACAAACAAGAACTTCGCAACCAACGCGATAAAGGAGTTGTCAACCCCTTCACGATCACTTACGGAAGTGAGATCTGATAGAGATAATAAGATAAATATTTTTGGTATTTTTGTTGTATAGATTGCAAAATAAAGATTGCAAAATAAACAGCGATAGAAATGGCAAGTTGATGGGAAAATAATATGATGGAAGATAGACCCGGGGGCCATAGGTTTCAATAGTGGCTTCTCTCAAGATAGCAAATTCTACGGTGGGTGAGCAAATTACTGTCGAGCAATTGATAGAAAAGCGCATAGTTATGAGAATATCTAGGTATGATCATGTATATAGGCATCACGTCCGCGACAAGTAGACCGAAACAATTCTGCATCTACTACTATTACTCCACACATCGACCGCTATCCAGCATGCATCTAGAGTATAAATTCATAAGAACAGAGTAACGTATTAGGCAAGATGACATGATGTAGAGGGATAAACTCAAGCAATATGATATAAACCCCATCTTTTTATCCTCGATGGCAACAATACAATACGTGCCTTGCTGCCCCTGCTGTCACTGGGAAAGGATACCACAAGATTGAACCCAAAGCTAAGCACTTCTCACATTGCAAGAAAGATCAATCTAGTAGGCCAAACCAAACTGATAATTCGAAGAGACTTCCAAAGATATTAAATCATGCATAAAAGAATTCAGAGAAGAATCAAATATTGTTCATAGATAATCTTGATCATAAACCCACAATTCATAGGATGTCGACAAACACACTGCAAAAAGAATTACATCGAATAGATCTCCAAGAGAATCGAGGAGAACTTTGTATTGAGATCCAAAGAGAGAGAAGAAGCCATCTAGCTAATAACTATGGACCCGAAGGTCCGCGGTAAACTACTCACACATCATCGGAGAGGCTATGGTGTTGATGCAGAAGCCCTCCGTGATCGATTCCTCCTCCGGCGGAGCGCCGGAAAAGGCCCCAGGATGGGATCTCACGAGTACAGAAGGTTGCGGCGGTGGAAATAGGGTTTCGTGGTTCTCCTGGATGTTTTTAGGGTATATGGGTATATATAGGAGGAAGAAGTAGGTTGGTGGAGCTGCGAGGGGCCCACGAGGGTGGGGGGCGTGCCCTCCTGCCTTGTGGCCTCCTTACTTCTTTCTTGACGTCCACTCCAAGTCTCCTGGATTAGATTTGTTCCAAAAATAACTCTCCCGAAGGTTTCATTCCATTTGGATTCAGTTTGATATTCCTTTTCTACGAAATACTGAAATAGGCAAAAAAAGCAATTTTCACTAGCCCTTTGGTTAGTAGGTTAGTCCCAAAAATCTTTCTCTAATAATAAAGCACGAATTGACTCATTGGGTTCACCGTCACAATACGCTTTAGCCGCCCTCCGCCGTTCGTCACCAGTTCCAGTGCCCGCGCCTCGCCGGACCCCGCAAGCTCTGGCGCCTGGCTCCTCGATGAATTCCGGTGAGTACCCGCAAGCGCCGGCCCCCGCGCCCTCGTCTTCTCCGACGCAACTCCGGTCATCTTCCGATGAACCTCACAAACCATGTCACGAACCCTAGATCTGAGATCTGGAGGATATATTTTTCTCTAAGTCCTTTTTCTACAACTTTTTCATGCTCTGATACCAACTTGTAACGCCTACAATGCAGCTATATCTCCCAGGTGTCGGAGCACGACTTAAAGGCATAGCCGCATGGTAGGTTTGTCGCAAGATGAGTAATCTTTACACATCCCATGTACTGAATAAGAAAGGGATAAAGAGTCGGCTTACAATCGCCACTTCACACAATACATAATTAATCCATACATCATCCAAGGTACAAACAAAGGTCCGACTACGGAACCAAAATAAAGAAGGACCACCCCAAATGCTAGATCCCCGATCGTCCCAACTGGGCTCCACTACTGATCATAAAGAAAGGAAACATAATAGCGACCCAAGTCTTCGTCGAACTCCCACTTGAGTTTGGTAGCGTCCCCTGCACTGGCATCATCGGCACCTGCATTTGTTTGGAAGTATCTGTGAGTCACGAGAACTCAGCAATCTCACACCCACTAGATCAAGACTATTTAAGCTTAAGGGTAGGAAAGGGGTAGTGAGGTGGAGCTGCAGCAAGCACTAGCTTATATGGTGGCTAACATACGCAAAAGAGAGCGAGAAGAGAAGCAACGCACAGTCGAGAAACTATAAATGATCAAGAAGTGACCCTGAAACTACTTACATTCAAGCATAACACAAGACCGTGTTCTCTTCCCGGACTCCGTCGAAAAGAGACCATCACGGCTACACACGCGGTTGATTCATTTTAATTAAGTTAAGTGTCAAGTTTTTTACAACCGGATATTAACAAATTCCTATCCGCCCATAACCACGGGCACGGCTTTCGAAAGTTCAAACCCTGCAGGGGTGTCCCAACTTAGCCCATCACAAGCTCTCACGGTCAATGAAGGATATTCCTTCTCCTAGGAAGACCCGATCAGACTCAGAATCCCGGTTACAAGACATTTCGACAATGGTAAAACAAGACCAGCGAAGCCGCCCGAATGTGCCGACAAATCCCGATAGGAGCTGCACATATCTCGTTCTCAGGGCACACCGGATTGTCCAAACTTCTGGTAGGCCAACCCAAAGTTGCCCTTGGTGGCCACCAGCGGCTGACAAGTTGGACCAACACTCAAAGGAGCACTGGCTCGGGGGTTTAAAATAAAGATGACCCTTGAGTCCGTGGAACCCAAGGGGAAAAGGCTTAGGTGGCAAATGGTAAAACCAAGGTTGGGCCTTGCTGGAGGAGTTTTATTCAAAGCGAACTATCAAGGGGTTCCCATGACACCCAACCGCGTAAGGAACACAAAATCAAGGAACATAACACCGGTATGACAGAAACTAAGGCGGCAAGAGTGGAACAAAACACCAGGCATAAGGCCGAGCCTTCCACCCTTTATCAAGTATATAGATGCATTAAAGTAAATAAGAGATAATAATGATATCCCAACAATATTCATGTTCCAACATGGAACAAACTTCATCTTCACCTGCAACTAGCAATGCTATAAGAGGGGCTGAGCAAAAGTGGTAACATAGCCAAACAACGGTTTGCTAGGAAAGGTGGGTTAGAGCCTTGACATGGCAACATGGGAGGCAGGATATAGCAAGTGGTAGGTAGCGCGACATAGCAATAGAGCAAACAACTAGCAAAGCAAAGATAGAAGTGATTTCGAGGGTATGGTCATCTTGCCTGCAAAGTTCTCAGAGTTGTCGAAAGCTTGATCCTCGTTAGCATACTCAACAGGTTCCTCAAGCATGTACTCGTCTCCCGGCTCTACCCAAGGCAAGAACACAAGAAAAGGAACAACAATCAACCATGGTGCAATGCACAAGCAACATGATGCAATACATGTCATGATATGCGAGATGTGATACAATGCATATGCGTGCTCCGGAAGGAAAATGACGAACAAGGCATCAACTTGGCAAACCAAGCATGTCGCTGGAAAGATGAGATGGTTTCGGTTGAAATCGATATAAAGATCACCGGAAACGGATGCACGGTTTGCAAATGGCAAGCAAAACAAGAATGACACAATTCTGCGATTAACATCACGATGCCATATAAAATGCAACAAGAAACTAAGCTACTGCACTCCACCATAACAACAAAGCATATGACAGTGAAGTACTCAAGATGCTTGAGAAAACATGAACACTGAGGTATGGCTAAATCACACAAAAGAAGGTTCAAACAAGCATGGCAAAAGTGCAAAAGATATCAGCATCACAGACTTAGTGAAAATACTAACATGCTAGGAATAAAATCAGGAAGCCATGTTTAGAGCTAGCAAACAACATGCTACAGGAACATACCAAAGCAAACAAAGGCATGGCATGATTCTACTAAAAGCATAGATCAAAAGTCCGTTACTGAACATGAGCCAAAAAGACACAGAAGATATGATGGCACCCATGTAAATATAGCAAGTTTTATTAACAGTTTCAGACTTAGCAGAAAACAGAGCATGGCATAAACAGAATTATGAAGGCATCTTTGTGAGCTCAAAACACTCATCACAAAGCATTGCATGACAAAACAAGAATAGCAACAACAAGATGACATGTTCATGAAGCTAACCATGGCAAGAGAAAGTTCATAGCATGCATGGATCACTAGCAACAACCATGGCAAAATTTATTAGCATATAAACAATCTGCCAGGAACATTTTATAGCAAAAGTAGAGCAAGAACAAGACATGCTAGGGCACTCCATAATTGCAAACAAGGGCATGGATGGGTAGAGCATAACCATCTGTTCAAAACATCCTTACTGAAGAAACTCAAAACAAGCATGGATCTCACTATAGCATCAAGTTTACATGGCATAAAAATAACATCAGGCACAAGACAAAGCAAAATCCAAAGTCTCTGAAAACAACAATATCACGAAGCCTAGTTTGCATGCTTGTGCTAGTCACCACATTGATCACAAAAATACATGTCAAGCATCTATGTAAATATGGCATGGCATAGCTCAAAACACATGTAGAGCTCATGCCCATATGATGCACACATCAAATGTGACAAAAATGACAAATCATCATAATCTGATAAGTAGCAGTAGTAAACATTTTATAGCACTCTTGCATCAATGATTTGGGCATCCAGATGAACTCAAACAAGCATGCCACAATGAAATTAAATGAAGAGCATCTCCAAATGAACATTTTGATATATTATATGCATGAAACGGAGCTATGGTCATGGAGATACGAGGCAATGAACAGGGCATGAAATTTATTACAGAAAAAGACTTAGAGGGAAAATGAGGGGGGTTAGACATCAGATCTAGGGTTGCACGAAAATTGAGGTTCGCTGGGGTTTCGTCGCCGCGGTGGTCGGAGCTTGCGGAATGGGAGGGGGTCCGCCGAAGGAGAGGAGGTGGCCGGAGATGCTCGCCGATGACGGGGAGCAGAGGAGGCGGCGGGGCGGCGCTGCAGAAGGGCAGCGGCGGCCGGAGGCAAAGAGGAATGGCGACGGCGCTAGACGGGCGGCGGCCGGAGGCAAAGAGGAATGGCGACGGCGCTAGACGGGCGGCGGCGGAGCGGCGACCTCGTGCAGGGTCGCCCGCGGGCGACGGCGGCGGGGAACGGGCCCGTGGGGGCCGGATCTGGGCCCGGTGGGCTTCGGCAGCGCGCAGGACGATGGCGGTGACGTGGCGACGCGGGAGTGGCTGAGGCGGCGGGGCGGACGCGTCCGGCCCGATCCGGACGTGTCCGGCGACGGCGGGGGATGTGGATCTAGGGTTTGGACGAGAAATTCGGGGAAGAAGACATATTTATAGGTAGGGGAGATAGGAGTGTCCAAATGGAGTGTAGTTTTCGCCCACACGATCGTTATCCGATGACGGAGGACATGAAAGTGGTTTGGATGGGTTATTGGGCCGTTTTGGAGCGGTGTTGGGCTGCAACACACAAGAGGCCTTTGCAGTTACCCGGTTAACCGTTGGAGCATAAAACGGACTCCAAATGAAATGAAATTTCACAGACGGTCTACCGGTGGTGTACCAAGGCCACTTGGCAAATCTCGGTTCATTCCGAGAATATTTAACACCCGCTCATGAAAGGATACAAGACGGGTGCGCCGGTGCACGTGGGAGTGTCAGATTGCAAAACGGACAATGGGGAAAATGTTCGGAAGCATGAGACGAAGACGTATGCAAATGAGATGCACATGATGACATGATATGATATGCATGACATGAACAAAATGCAAAATGAAGACAAAACCCAACCACGAAGGGAATCTCATAACTTAAAGCCGAAAATGGCAAGAGTCGGAGTTACAAATATGACAAGTTACATCCGGGATGTTACAACCATCACAATACGCTTCTTCTCGTGATTTTACACTTTCAATTGGAATTTAAAATATATTCAAGATGGTACTAAAACTATATCAAAGACGTTCGGCTGAAGATGTTTTCCTTGCATTATTTTATTTTTGTTCGTCCGGCCCCGTGTACTATCTGTATTTTGGAAAACCAACGACAGTAACATGCAGGCACGCACAAACACCTGGCAAAAGCGTATTAAAGACAAACTCCTAAAGTAGGCAATACCTTTTATTTACAGAAATGGAAACAGCTACACACAATGCACCATTCGGATCCTACCTTTTCAATTGACTCGATTCTTGCGATCTCGCATCTTAAAGCATCTCCAGCCGCGTCCCAACAAGGCCTCCCAGATGACTTTTCGGCCGCCGGTACCAAAAAACCGGCTCAGTCACGCTCTCAAGTGCCCATTTTTCGCCGACTCGGGTCGAAATTGGTGCCAGTGGACCCAATCCGAACCCGGCGCACTGGGGGGCGCTCGGGGGCGCCGGGCGAATCGTTTTTGGCGCGAAACAGCCGCGGGCCCTCCTTGCCAGCGACTCGTCTCTCTTCTTGCCGCTTCGTCGTCCTCATCGCCTCGTTTCCCGCAGCGAATCAATGCCAAAGCTGCCGCGCGCTGCCGAGCCGGTCAGCCTCCTCCATTGATGCCTCACGGGCGGTGCAGTGACCGGACGACGCGCGTCCCCTTGCCCGCCACGCGTACACGCAGCGGCCACGTGTACGCACGGCGCCTCTGCCTATATAAGCCGACCCCTAGCGCGCCTGTGACACGCACAGAGTCTCCACCGCCGCAGCGCCATTTCTCCCCCTTTCCTCCCTCTCCACTCGCCGTCTCCAGTTCAAAGAATGGCCGAGCGCTTCCCAGGCGACGGTGCGGCGGCGAACGGCTTCGGCCGCCGCCACCTTCATGAGGATGAAGCTCGGCTCCTCTTCGAGGCCGAGTACCCAGTCCCACTGGACATGTGGGTGCCCGAGGGTGAAGGATCAGCGCCGGTGGGGTCCCGGTGCCACCACCACGCACCGGGGCGGCACGGAGTGCGGAGATCACGCGTATTCGCGCCTCTCTGCCGCGGGCGGCGAGGGAAAATCCATGATACGTCCCTGACAGCCCACTCTAGGAGCCCTACTTCCACCGCCGCCACGCCGAGCAGCTCGAGGCCACCAACGGCGTCGTGCCCTCCGGAAGGCTCAACTCTGAAGGCTGGCGCTGATGGTGGGGCGTGCCCAGCCGCACGCTGGAGGCCGTCCTCGAGTACATCAAAGGCGGCAATATGCCCAGGCTGGAATACCCCGCTCCCCCGTCCATCTCTCGCCGGCGTGGGAGCTCGTGGACGCCGAGGCGCATGGACCCGGGGGCGTCCTCCTCCTTGTCCGGCCGCTCGTCTGACTCTCCCAGCCTCCTCCCTGTCAAGCTGGAGCCCCAGGACACGCCTGTCAGCACGCACACCCGCAGCTCCGGCGTCCGCATCGACGACTCCGCCCCACCTCTGGCCGCCTCGTCCTCGTCAGGCCGAAGCCGGAGCCCGGCCTCCCAGCGGAGTACGAGGAGATAGCCCGGCGCGGCTTCTTCGACGAGGATGCCCTACGGTGGGCGCGGGACGACTACCTCCACGACGAGATAGTCCGGCAGAGCCGAGCCCTGGAGGAGATAGCCGCCCGCAAACATGGGCGCGAGAACGAGCGCGGCGTCATGATCCTCGACAGCGACGACGGCGAGGACGCCCCCAGACCGTCCAACCCACCGCGTCAACCGGGGGAGGGTTGTAGCAGGGACGGCGGCCGCGGAGGAGGCGGCGGCGACGACGACGGCGGCGGCGACTACACGCGGTTCTACCGCCTCCTCGGCATGTAGAACTGCAAGGGCGGCGGGCGGCGAGGAGCGGCGAGGGAGACAGCAAGGAGCTGCCTAGTAGCATTTCTTTTTCCTTTTTTGTAAAATATTTTAAATATGTACGAACTTATCGAAGTTTGGTTGAATTTGCGCTGTGTTTGTGCCAGAATTAAAATTTTCAAAAAAAAACATGGACACCGCGACTAGGGGGCATCACGCCCTCAGCACATGGTTTGTGCCGGTGCGTCCCGAGGGAGCGATTTTTAGCGCCTCCTGATGGGCCAACGGCTAGAGATGCTCTTAGAGCCGCTGCAACCAGGCGAGCACGTCGGCAATCGTTTGGGAGACTGACGCCGGTGGAGGACCAGGTACTTTTTTATGGACTCATCACAGCTTGCCATAGCATGGCCGCACGTGGAGATGAACATGGAGCAGGATGAGGGCCATCAGGATTGAGGCATCGGCGAGCACGGCAGAGCCTACCGCCGTTGTTGATGTCGACGATGATAATGGAGAGGACGTAGATGCAGGTGGGATTGGACGTGGAGAACGAGCTCCGTGCAAGCTGCAAGATTAGCATCCAGCATGACAACGACGATGACATGTCGCTGGGCATGAGCGTGGACAAGCAGAAGGCCATCAACACCAACACACATAATTAACGCTTCTTACGAGTGGATCATCATCATCGTCACCGCAAGGCCAACTAGCTCATCCCCTCCAACTACGTGTAGATGCTTTCTGCGAGCGGCGCTGGCTGTCGTTGATCATCAAGGATCTGTACTTGATGTCTAAAACTTGACAGGCCCATCATGGTGGAGACAGCACTTTACGGCACAATTCAGGACCGAGGGACCGACCGGCGGGGGAGCGTGAGCTGCGTGTGTGCGTGTGTTCCACCTTCGTGCGTGCCCTGCGTCTGTGCCCATCGTGCTTGCGTGTGTCCGAACTCCGTCTACTACAATACTAACTGTATGTGCATCAACTGATTGCAAATTCAGACATCATCTATGGGGGACGACCATGACGAGATCAACTCTGAGTTCCTGGGGAACAAAACGGGGCACACCAATGTATGCGTGTTCACCGACGTGTTTGTCGGCACCGAGAGAACCTTGGAACAAACACACGTGAATTAAGAGATTGCTCGAGGAAGAAGGAAGGCAGTTCTTTTGCGTTGCACAGACTTCACAGCTTTTCTGTTGTATTTCTCTGCTATTTATCATAACTCCAAGTATATTTCATCTTTCGATTTTGAAGTTCAATGTTAACTCCTTAGGGTTCATGATTGGCAATTAATTTTGGGCTATGGAACCAAAATGTGTACTCCGTGGTTGAATTTTACAGATGTTTTAAAAAGAGAATAATATAGACCTTAGATTTATAGTATATTTGATGGATTTGTCTAATTAATCTATACTTGAAATAACAGTGTATAATTTATTTGGACACTATATATTTGATGGAGTTGTTTAAGTTGGACTGTTGAACATGAAATACAGTGTACAGTTTGCTTCCAACTTGCTAATTCAAAATTGCTTAAACTCTATAATAATAATTCAAAACATCATAATAATCTAAACAATATTTTGCAACGGATGTTTCTTTACATCCTTGTATATCATTTTGATGTGAGATGGGTTGTAAATATAGTCCTCTAAATAATTTTAACAGAGTTGTTATTTACACATCTGTTGGCAAGGGTGAGATGCAGGATAAGCGGTCTCAATGTGGGATTCTGTTTTGAAATTGAGGACGTGGACCGGTGGAGAGGGTACTTGAGCCATGTTTATTAGGGTATAAGGGTGATCTACTTTTTGAGTCGTGTCATTGTTCGATGCAGTGTGCAAGCACACCAGTGTTGTCTAATTTCATCAAGGAGTGAAGATGTACAGCCCACTGCTTATGTGATTATGAAATCATGAATGAGATGCCAATGTCCATGCCCATCGGGATGTATGCTTGTCATGTTGTAGTGTTGTCCTATTTTTTCTCCCGTTGCAACGCAAAGGCATTTGTGCTAGTACTATAAAATATATATATTAAAGCCCATTAAATATCCAAAACAGATAATATAATAGCATAGAACAATAAAAAATTATAGATACGTTGGTGACGTATCAAGCATTCCAAGCTTAATTCTTGCTCATCCACGAGTAGGTAAATGATAAAAAAACAGAATTTTTTATGTGGAATGCTACCTAGCATAATTCTCAATGTAATTTTCTTTATTGTGACATGAATGTTCAGATCCGAAAGATTCAAGACAAAAGTTTAATATTGACATAAAAACAATAAAACTTCAAGCATACTAACAAAGCAATCATGTCTTCTCAAAATAACATGGCCAAAGAAAGTTATCCCTACAAAATCATATAGTTTGGCTATGCTCTATCTTCATCACACAAAATATTTAAATCATGCACAACCCCGATGACAAGCCAAACAATTGTTTCATACTTTTGATGTTCTCAAAATTTTTCAATCTTCACACAATACATGAGCGTGAGCCATGGATATAGCACTATAGGTGGAATAGAATGGTGGTTGTGGAGAATACAAAAAGGAGAAGATAGTCTCACATCAACTAAGCGTATCAACGGGCTATGGAGATGCCCATCAATAGATATCAATGTGAGTGAGTAGGGATTTCCATGCAACGAATGCACTAGAACTATAAGTGTATGAAATCTCAACAAAAAAAACTAAGTGGGTCTGCATCCAACTCGCTTGCTCACGAAGACCTAGGGCATTTTGAGGAAGCCCATCACTGGAATATACAAGCCAAGTTCTATAATGTAAAATTCCCACTAGTATATGAAAGTGACAACATAGGAGACTCTCTATCATGAAGATTGTGGTGCAACTTTGAAGCACAAGTGTGGTAAAATGATAGTAACATTGTCCCTTCTCTCTTTTTCTCTCATTTTTTTCTTTATTTGGGCCTTTTCTCTTTTTTATGGCCTCTTTTTTCTCTCTCCTTTTTTTATTTTTCGTTCGGAGTCTCATCCTGACTTGTGGGGGAATCATAGTCTCCATCATCCTTTCCTCACTTGGGACAATGCTCTAATAATGATGATCATCACACTTTTGTTAACTTACAACTCAAAAATTACAACTCGATACTTAGAAAAAAAATGACTCTATATGAATTCCTCCGGCGGTGTACCGGGATGTGCAATGACTCATGAGTGACATGTATGAAAGAATTATGAACGATGGTTTTGCCACAAATACGATGTCAACTACATGATCATGCAAAGCAATATGACAATGATGAAGTGTGTCATAACAAACAGAAGGGTGGTAAGTTGCATGGCAATATATCTTGAAATGGCTATGGAAATGCCGTAATAGGTAGGTATGTTGGCTGTTTTGAGGAAGGTATATGGTGGGTGTATGGTACCGGCGAAAGTTGCGCGGTACTAGAGAGGCTAGCAATGGTGGAAGGGTGAGAGTGCGTATAATCCATGGACTCAACATTAGTCATAAAGAACTCACATACTTATTGCAAAAATCTATTATTTATCGAAACAAAGTACTACACGCATGCTCCTAGGGGGATAGATTGGTAGGAAAAGACCATCGCTCGTCCCCGACTGCCACTCATAAGGAAGACAATCAATAAATAAATCATGCTCCAACTTCATCACATAACGGTTCACCATGCGTGCATGCTACGGGAATCACAAACTTTAGAACAAGTATTTCTCAAATCCACAACTACTCAATTAGCATGACTCTAATATCATCATCTTCATATCTCAAAACAATTATCAAGTATCAAACTTCTCATAGTATTGAATGCACTTTTTATGAATGTTTTTATTATACCCATCTTGGATGCCTATCATATTAGGAATAATTTTATAACCAAAACAAATTACCATGCTGTTCTCAAAGACTCTCAAAATAATATAAGTGAAGCACGAGAGATCAATAATGTCTACAAAATAAAAGCACCACCGTGGTCTAAAAGGATATAAGTGAAGCACTAGAGCAAAATTATCTAGCTCAAAAGATATAAGTGAAGCACATAGAGTATTCTAATAAATTCTGATTCATGTGTATCTCTCCAAAAGGTGTGTATATAAAGGATGATTGTGGTAAATTAAAAAGCAAAGACTCAAATCATACAATACGCTCCAAGAAAAACACATATCATGTGGTGAATAAAAATATAGCATCAAGTAAAGTTACCGATGGACGAAGACGAAAGAGGGGATGCCTTCTGGGGCATCCCCAAGATTAGGCTTTCGGTTGTACTTGAATTTTACCTTGGGGTGCCTTTGGCATCCCCAAGCTTAGGCTCTTGCCACTCCTTATTCCAAAATCCATCAAATCTTTACCCAAAACTTGAAAACTTCACAACACAAAACTCAACAGAAAATCTCATGAGGTCCATTAGTATAAGAAAACAAACCACCACTTCAAGGTAATGTAATGAACTCATTATTTATTTATATTGGTGTTAAACCTACTGTATTCCAACTTATCTATGGTGAAGGAAATATGCCCTAGAGGCAATAATAAAGTTATTATTTATTTCCTTATATCATGATAAATGTTTATTATTCATGCTAGAATTGTATTAACCGGAAACATGATACATGTGTGAATACATAGACAAACAGATTGTCACTAGTATGCCTCTACTTGACTAGCTTGTTGATTAAAGATGGTTATGTTTCCTAGCCATAGACAAAGAGTTGTCATTTGATTAACAGGATCACATCATTAGGAGAATGATGTGATTGACTTGACCCATTCCGTTAGCTTAGCACTTATTCGTTTAGTTTGTTGCTATTGCTTTCTTCATGACTTATACATGTTCCTATGACTATGAGATTATGCAACTCCCGTTTACCGGAGGAACACTTTGTGTGCTACCAAACATCACAACGTAACTGGGTGATTATAAAGGTGCTCTACAGGTGTCTCCAAAGGTACTTGTCGGGTTGGCGTATTTTGAGATTAGGATTTGTCACTCTGATTGTCGGAGAGGTATCTCTGGGCCCTCTCGGTAATGCACATCACTTAAGCCTTGCAAGCAATGCAACTAATAAGTTAGTTGCAAGATGATGTATTATAGAACGAGTAAAGAGACTTGCCGGTAACGAGATTGAACTAGGTATTGAGATACTGATGATCGAATCTCGGGCAAGTAACATACCGATGACAAAGGGAACAAACGTATGTTGTTATGCGGTCTGACCGATAAAGATCTTCGTAGAATATGTAGGAGCCAATATGAGCATCCAGGTTCCGCTATTGGTTATTGACCGGAGACGTGTCTCGGTCATGTCTACATTGTTCTCGAACCCGTAGGGTCTGCACGCTTAACGTTACGATGACAGTTTCATTATGAGTTTATATATTTTGATGTACCGAAGGTTGTTCGGAGTCCCGGATGTGATCACGGACTTGACGAGGAGTCTCGAAATGGTCGATACATAAAGATCGATATATTGGAGACTATATTTGGACACCGGAAAGGTTACGGGTTAGATTGGGACAATACCGGATCACCGGGAGGTTATCGGAACCCCCCGGGAGGTATATGGGCCTTATTGGGCCTTAGTGGAAAGGAGGGGAAAGGAGCAAGGGAGGGGGCGTGCCCCCCCAAGCCCAATCCGAATTGGGAGGGGGGTCGCCCCCCCTTTCCTTCCTCCCTCCTTCCTCTTCCTTCCCTCTCCTACTCCTAATAGGAAAAAGGAGAGTCCTACTCCCTGTGGGAGTTGGACTCCCCCTTAGGGCGCGCCACCCTCCTTGGCCGCCCCCTCCTCCACTCCTTTATATACGGAGGCAAGGGGGCACCCCATAGACACAACAATTAATCATTGATCTCTTAGCCGTGTGCGGTGCCCCCCTCCACCATAATCCTCGATAATATTGTAGCAGTGCTTAGGCGAAGCCCTGCGACGGTAGAACATCAAGATCGTCACCATGCCGTCATGCTGACGGAGCTCATCCCTGACACTTTGCTGGATTGGAGTCCGGGGATCGTCATCAAGCTGAACGTGTGCTAGAACTCGGAGGTGCCGTAGTTTCGGTGCTTGATCGATCGGGCGGTGAAGACGTACGACTACATCAACCGCGTTGTGCTAACGCTTCTGCTTCCGGTCTACGAGGGTACGTAGACAACACTCTTCCCTCTTGTTGCTATGCATCACCATGATCTTGCGTGTGCGTAGGAATTTTTTTGAAATTACTACGTTTCCCAACAGTGGCATCAGAGCCTAGGTTTTATGCGTTGATGTTATGCACGAGTAGAACACAAGTGAGTTGTGGGCGATATAAGTCATACTGCTTACCAGCATGTCATACTTTGGTTCGGCGGTATTGTTGGAAGAAGCGGCCCGGACCGACATTACGCGTACGCTTACGCGAGACTGGTTCTACCGACATGCTTTGCACACAGGTGGCTGGCGGGTGTCAGTTTCTCCAACTTTAGTTGAATCGAGTGTGGCTACGCCCGGTCCTTGGGAAGGTTAAAACAACACCAACTTGACAAACTATCGTTGTGGTTTTGATGCGTAGGTAAGAACGGTTCTTGCTAAGCCCGTAGCAGCCACGTAAAACTTGCAACAACAAAGTAGAGGACCTGTAACTTGTTTTTGCAGGGCATGTTGTGGATATGGTCAAGACGTGATATAAGTTGTTGTATGAGATGATCATGTTTTGTTGAAGTTATCGGCAACTAGCAGAAGCCTTATGGTTGTTTCTTTGTTTGCATAAGATGCAAGCGCCAAATAATTGCTTTACAATTATCGCTATACGATAACAATAGTTGCAAGAGCAATAGTTGGTGAGATGACCATGTGATGACACATTGATATAGATCAAGATGATGGAGATCATGGTGTCATGCCGGTGACGATGGAAATCATGACATTGTTTTGGAGATGGAGATCAAAGGCACAAGATGATGATGGCCATATCATGTCATATATTTTGATTGCATGTGATGTTGATCTTTTATGCATCTTATCTTGCTTTAATTGACGGTAGCATTATAAGATGATCTCTCACTAAATTTCAAGATAAAAGTGTTCTCCCTGAGTATGCACCGTTGCCAAAGTTCATCATGCCCAGACACCACGTGATGATCGGGTGTGATAAGCTCTACGTCCATCTACAACGGGTGCAAGCCAGTTTTGCACACGCGGAATACTCAGGTTAAACTTGACGAGCCTAGCATATGCAGATATGGTCTCGGAACACTAAGACTGAAAGGTCGAGCGTGAATCATATAGTATATATGATCAACATAGTGATGTTCGCCATTGAAAACTACTCCATTTCACGTGATGATCGGCTATGGTTTAGTTGATCTGGATCACGTGATCAGTTAGATGATTAGAGGGATGTCTATCTAAGTGGGAGTTCTTAAGTAATATGATTAATTGAACTTAATTTATCATGAACTTAGTCCTAGTAGTATTAGCATATCTATGTTATAGATCAATAGCTCGCGATGTTGCTCCCCGTTTAATTTTTATATGTTCCTAGGGAAAACTAAGTTGAAAGATGTTAGTAGCAATGATGCAGATTGGATCCGTGATCTGAGGTTTATCCTCATTGCTGCATAGAAGAATTATGTCTTTAATGCACCACTAGGTGACAAACCTATTGCAGGAGCAGATGCCGATGTTATGAACATTTGGCTAGCTCAATATGATGACTACTTGATAGTTTAGTGCACCATGCTTAAACGTCTTAGAATCGGGACTTCAAAGACGTTTTGAACGTCATGGACCATATGAGATGTTCCAGGAGTTGAAGTTAATATTTCAAGAAAATACCCGAGTTGAGAGATATGAAGTCTCCAACAAGTTCTATAGCTAAAAGATGGAGGAGAATAGCTCAATCAGTGAGCATGTGCTCAGATTGTCTGGGTACTACAATCGCTTGAATCAAGTGGGAGTTAATCTTCCAGATAAAATAGTGATTGACAGAATTCTCTAGTCACCATCACCAAGTTAGTAGAACTTCGTGATGAACTATAATATGCAAGGGATAACAGAAACGATTCCCAAGCTCTTCGTGATGCTGAAATCGACGAAGGTAGAAATCAAGAAAAGCATCAAGTGTTGATGGTAAACAAAACCACTAGTTTCAAGTAAAGGGAATAAGGGAAGAAAGGGGAACTTCAAGAAGAACGGTAAGCAAGTTGCTGCTCAAGTGAAAAACCCAAGTCTGGACCTAAGCCTGAAACTGAGTGCTTCTACTGCAAAGGGACTGGTCACTGGAAGCGGAACTAGCCCAAGAAATTGGCGGATAAGAAGGATGGCAAAGTGAACATAGGTATATTTGATATACATGTTATTGATGTGTACTTTACTAATGTTTATAGCAACCCCTTAGTATTTGATACTAGTTCAGTTGCTAAGAATAGTAACTCGAAACAGGAGTTGCAGAATGAACAGAGACTAATTAAGGGTGAAGTGACGATGTGTATTGGAAATGGATCCAAGATTGATATGATCATCATCGCACACTCCCTATACTTTCGGGATTAGTGTTAAACCTAAAATAAATGTTATTTAGTGTTTGCGTTGAGCATGAATATGATTGGATCATGTTTATTGCAATATGGTTATTCATGTAAGTTAGAGAATAAATGGTGTGCTGTTTATATGAATAAAACCTTCTATGGTCATACGCCCAATGAAAATGGTTTGTTGGATCTCGATCGTGGTGATACACATTTTTTTAATATGGAAGCCAAAAGATGCAAAGTTAATAATGATAGTGCAACTTATTTGTGGCACTGCCGTTTAGGTCATATTGGTGTAAAGCACATGAAGAAAATCCATGCTGATGGGCTTTTGGAATCACTTGATTATGAATCAGTTGATGCTTGCGAACCATGCCTCATGGGCAACATGACTAAGACTCCGTTCTCCAGAACAATAGAGCGAGCAACCGATTTGTTGGAAATCATACATACTGATGTATGTGGTCCGATGAATATTGAGGCTCGCGGCAGGTATCATTATTTTATGATCTTCACAGATGATTTGAGTAGATATGAGTATATCTACTTGATGAAACACAAGTCTGAAACATTTGAAAAGTTCAAAGAATTTCAGAGTGAAGTGGAGAATCATCGTAACAAAAATAAAAGTTTCTACGATATGATCGCAGAAGTAAAATATTTGAGTAACGAGTTTGGGCTTCAGTTAAAACAATGTGAAATAGTTTCATTACTCACGCCACCTGGAACACCACAGTGTAATGGTGTGTCCGAACATCATAACCGTACTTCATTAGATATGGTGCGATTTATGATGTCTCTTACCGATTTACCACTATCGTTTTGGGGTTATGCATTAGAGACAGCTACATTCACATTAAATAGGGCACCATCTAAACCCGTTGAGACGACACTGTATGAACTATGGTTTGGCAAGAAACCTAAGTTGTCGTTTCTTAAAGTTTGAGGTTGCAATTCTCATGTGAAAAAGTTTCAACCTGATAAGCTCAAGCCCAAAATCGGAGAAGTGCATCTTCATAGGATACCCAAAAGAAAATGTTGGGTACACCTTCTATCACAGATCCGAAGGCAAGATATTCATTGCTGAGAATGGACCCTTTCTAGAGAAGGAGTTTCTCTCGAAAGAAGTGAGTGGGAGGAAAGTAGAACTTGATGAGGTAACTGTACCTGCTCCCTTATTGGAAAGTAGTTCATCATAGAAATCTGTTCCTGTGACTACTACACCAGTTAGTGAGGAAGCTAATGATGATGATCATGTAACTTCAGATCAAGTTACTACCGAACCTCATAGGTAAACCAGAGTGAGATCCGCACCAGAGTGGTATGGTAATCCTGTTCTGGAGGCCATGTTACTTGACCATGACGAGCCTACGAACTATGAGGAAGCGATGATGAGCCCAGATTCCGCGAAATGGCTTGAGGCCATGAAATCTGAGATGAGATCCATGTATGAGAACAAAGTATGGACTTTGATTGACTTGCCCATTGATCGGCGAGCCATTAAGATTAAATGGATCTTCAAGAGGAAGACAGACGCTGATAGTAGTGTTACTATCTACAAAGCTAGAATTGTCGCAAAAAGGTTTTCGACAAGTTCAAGGTGTTGACTACGATGAGAGTTTCTCACTCGTATCTATGCTTAAGTCTGTCCGAATCATGTTAGCAATTGCCACATCTTATGAAATCTGGCAAATGGATAAACAAAACGGCATTCTTTAATGGATATATTAAAGAAGAGTTGTATATGATGCAACCAGAAGGTTTTGTCAATCCTAAAGGTACTAACAAAATATGCAAGCTCCAGCGATCTATCTATGGACTGGTGCAAGCATCTCGGAGTTGGAATATACGCTTTGATAAGTTGATCAAAGCATATAGTTTTATGCAGACTTGCGGTGAAGCCTGTATTTACAAGAAAGTGAGTGGGAGCACTACAACATTTCTGATAAGTATATGTGAATGACATATTGTTGATCGGAGATAATGTAGAATTATTCTGCAAAGCATAAAGGAATGTTTGAAAGGAGTTTTTCAAAGAAAGACCTCGGTGAATCTGCTTACATATTGAGCATCAAGATCTATAGAGATAGATCAAGACACTTGATAAGTTTTTCAATGAGTACATACCTTGACAAGATTTTGAAGTAGTTCAAAATGGAACAGTCAAAGAAGGAGTTCTTGCCTGTGTTACAAGGTGTGAAGTTGAGTAAGACTCAGAGCCCGACCACGACATAAGATAGAAAGAGAATGAAATTCATTCCCTATGCCTCAGCCATAGGTTCTATAAAATGTGCCATGCTGTGTACCAGATCTATTGTATACCCTACACAGTTTTTTGGCAAGGGAGTACAATAGTGATCTAGGAGTAGATCACTGGACAGCGGTCAAAATTATCCTTAGAGGACTAAGGAAATATTTCTCAATTATGGAGGTGATAAAAGAGTTCATCGTAAAGAGTTACGTCGATGCAAGCTTTGACACCGATCTGGATGACTCTAAGTCTCGATCTAGATACATATTGAAAGTGGGAGCTATTAGCTAGAGTAGCTCCGTGCAGATCTTTGTAGACACAGAACTTTGCAAAATACTTACAGATCTGAATGTGACAGACCCTTTGACTAAAATTATCTCACAAGCAAAACATGATCACACCTTAGTACTCTTTGGGTGTTAATCACATAGCGATGTGAACTAGATTAATGACTCTAGTAAACCCTTTGGGTTTTGGTCACATGTCGATGTGAACTATGGGTGTTAACCACATAAAGATGTGAACTATTGATGTTAAATCACATGGCGATGTGATCTAGTTATTGACTCTAGTGCAAGTGGGAGACTGAAGGAAATATGCCCTAGAGGCAATAATAAAGTTATTATTTATTTCCTTATATCATGATAAATGTTTATTATTCATGCTAGAATTGTATTAACTGGAAACATGATACATGTGTAAATACATAGACAAACAGAGTGTCACTAGTATGCCTCTACTTGACTAGCTCGTTGATTAAAGATGGTTATGTTTCCTAGCCATAGACAAAGAGTTGTCATTTGATTAACAGGATCACATCATTAGGAGAATGATGTGATTGACTTGACCCATTCCGTTAGCTTAGCACTTGATCGTTTAGTTTGTTGCTATTGCTTTCTTCATGACTTATACATGTTCCTATGACTATGAGATTATGCAACTCCCGTTTATCGGAGGAACACTTTGTGTGCTACCAAACGTCACAACGTAACTGGGTGATTATAAAGGTGCTCTACAGGTGTCTCCAAAGGTACTTGTTGGGTTGGCGTATTTCGAGGTTAGGATTTGTTACTCCGATTGTCGGAGAGGTATCTTTGGGCCCTCTCGGTAATGCACATCACTTAAGCCTTGCAAGCAATGCAACTAATAAGTTAGTTTCAAGATGATGTATTATAGAATGAGTAAAGAGACTTGCCGGTACCGAGATTGAACTAGGTATTGAGATACCGACGATCGAATCTCGGGCAAGTAACATACCAATGACAAAGGGAACAAACATATGTTTTTATGCGGTCTGACCGATAAAGATCTTCGTAGAATATGTAGGAGCCAATATGAGCATCCAGGTTCCGCTATTGGTTATTGACCGGAGACGTGTCTCGGTCATGTCTACATTTTTCTCGAACCCGTAGGGTCCGCACGCTTAACGTTGCGATGACAGTTTCATTATGAGTTTATATATTTTGATGTACTGAAGGTTGTTCAGAGTCCCGGATGTGATCACAGACTTGACGAGGAATCTCGAAATGGTCGAGACATAAAGATCGATATATTGGACGACTATATTTGAACACCAGAAAGGTTCCGGGTGAGATTGGGACAATACCGGATCACCGGGAGGTTATCAGAACCCCCCGGGAGGTATATGGGCCTTATTGGGCCTTAGTGGAAAGGAGGGGAAAGGAGCAAGGGAGGGGGCGCGTCCCCCCCCCCAAGCCCAATCCGAATTGGGAGGGGGCCGGCCCCCCCTTTCCTTCCTCCTCCTTCCTCTTCCTTCCCTCTCATACTCCTAATAGGAAAAAGGGGAGTCCTACTCCCTCTGGGAGTTGGACTCCCCCTTAGGGCGGGCCACCCTCCTTGGTCAGCCCCCCCTCCATTCCTTTATATATGGGGGCAAGGGGGCACCCCATAGACACAACAATTGATCATTGATCTCTTAGCCATTTGCGGTGCCCCCCTCCACCATAATCCTCGATAATATTGTAGCGGTGCTTAGGCGAAGCCCTGCGACGGTAGAACATCAAGATCGTCACCACGCCGTCGTGCTAACGGAACTCATCCCCGACACTTTGCTGGATCGGAGTCCGGGGATCGTCATCGACCTGAACGTGTGCTAGAACTCGGAGGTGCCGTAGTTTCGGTGCTTGATCGATCGGCCCGTGAAGACGTACGACTACGTCAACCGCGTTGTGCTAACGCTTCCGCTTCCGGTCTACGAGGGTACGTAGACAACACTCTTCCCTCTCGTTGCTATGCATAACCATGATCTTGCGTGTGCGTAGGAATTTTTTTGAAATTATTACGTTTCCCAACATATGGTTCATACCCCCCGATACTAGCCATAGATTCATCAAAATAAGCAAACAACACATGAAAAATAGATTCTGTCAAAAAACAGAATAGTCTGTAGTAATCTGTAGGTTTCAAATACTTCTGTAACCCCAAAAATTTTGAAATAACTTTTTGGACGTGAGGAATTTGTGTATTAATCATCTACAAAAATAATCAACCTAATCGCACTCTCCAGTAAAAAATGGCAGCTAATCTCGTGACCGCTAAAGTTTCTGTTTTTTACAGCAAGATCGCAAAGACTTCCCCCAAGTCCTCCCAAAGGTTCTACTTGGCACAAACACTAATTAAAAACATAAAACCACATCTAAAAAGAAGCTATATGAATTATTTATTACTAAACAGGAACAAAAAACAAGATACAAAAATAAAATTGGGTTGCCTCCCAACAAGCGCTATCGTTTAATGCCCCTAGCTAGGCATAAAAACAAGAATAGATCTAGGTATTGTCATCTTTGGTATGCAATCCATAAGTGACTCTCATAATAGATTCATAAGGTAATTTAATTTTCTTTCTAGGGAAGTGTTCCATGCCCTTACTTAACGTAAATTGAAATCTAATATTTCCTTCTTTCATATCAATAATTGCACCAATCGTTCTAAGGAAAGATCTACCAAGAATAATAGGACATGTAGGATTGCAATCTATATCAAGAACAATGAAATCTACGGGCACATAATTCCTATTTTCAACAATAAGAACATCATTAATCCTTCCCATAGGTTTCTCAATGGTGGAATTCGCAAGATGTAAGTTTAAAGAACAATCATCAAATTCACAGAAACCTAACACATCACACAAAGTTTTTGGAATCGTGGAAACACTAGCACCCAAATCACATGAAGCATAGCATTCATGATATTTAATTTCAATTTTAATAGTAGGTTCCCACTCATCATAAAGTTTTCTAGGGATAAAGACTTCTAATTCAATCTTTTCTTCATAGGATTGCATTAAGGCATAAACGATATGTTCGGTAAAAGCTTTATTTTGATCATAACCATGAGGAGAATTTAGCACGGATTGCAACAAGGAAATACAATCTATCAAAGAGAAATTATCATAATTAAATTCCTTGAATCCAAAATAGTGGGTTCATTGCTATGCAAAATTTTGACCTCTTCAATCCCACTTTTACCAATTTTCGCATCAAGAGCTAAAAACTCCGAATCATTAGGACGAAGTTTTACTAAAGTTGACTCATCTCCAGACCCATCATTATCAAGATTCATATTGCAAAACAAATATTTAATAGGAGACACATCAATCACTTTTAGATCTTCATCCTTATTATCGTGAAAACTAGAAGAACACACTTTTATGAAGCAATCTTTTTAGCATGCATCCTACCGATTCTTTCTTTACACTCGTCAATGGAAATTGTTATAGATTTGAGAGACTCATTGATGTCATGCTTAAGTGGTATAGATCTAAGTTTCAAAGAATCAACATCAAGAGAAATTCTATCCACGTTCCTAGCCAACTCATCAATCTTAGGCAATTTTTCTTCAAGCAAAGCATTGAAATTCTTTTGCGAAATCATAAATTGTTTAACTCTAGTCTCAAAATAAGAGGGCATCTTATTAAAATTTCCATTAGAGTTGTTGTAGGAATTACCATAATTATTAGAGGAATTACTAGGAAATGGCCTAGGATTAAAATTTCCTCTATACGCGTTGTTACCAAAATTGTTCCTACCAACAAAATTCACATCCATAGATTCATTATTATTCTCAATCAAAGTAGACAAAGGCATATCATTAGGATAAAAAGAAACACTCTTATTAGCAAACAACTTCATAAGTTCATCCATCTTTCCACTTAAAACATTAATTTCTTCTATAGCATGAACCTTTTTACTAGTAGATCTTTCGGTGTGCCATTGAGAATAATTAACCATACTATTATCTAGGAGTTTAGTAGCTTATCCTAAAGTGATTTCCATAAAAGTGCCTCCCGCAGCCGAATCTAAAAGATTCCTAGAAGCAAAATTCAATCCAGCATAAAAAAATTGTATGATCATCCATGAGTAGGGCAATTACGTATGATTAATTTCATCCTCTCCCAAGATTGTGCAACATGCTCATGATCAAGTTGCTTAAAATTCACAATATCGTTTCTAAGAGAGATGATTGATACGTCTCCAACGTATCTATAACTTTTTATTGTTCCATGCTATATTATATTCTGTTTTGGACATTATTGGGCTTTATTATACACTTTCATATTATTTTGGGGACTAATCTATTAACCAGAGGCCCAGCCCAGAATTGCTGTTTTTTGCCTATTTCAGAGTTTCGCAGAAAAAGAATATCAAACGGAGTCCAAACAGAATGAAACCTTCGGGAACGTGATTTTTGGAATGAACGTGATCCAGAGGACTTGGACCCTACGTCAAGAAAGCTACCAGGAAGGCACGAGGTAGGGGGGCGCGCCTACCCCCCCAGGTGCGCCCTCCACCCTCATGGGGCCCATGTTGCTCCACCGACGTACTTCTTCCACCTATATATACCTACGTGCCCCAAACTTCCAGATACGGAGACAAAAACCTAATTCCACCGTCGCAACCTTCTGTACCCGTTAGATCCCATCTTGGGGCCTTTTCCGGAGCTCCGCCGGAGGGGGCATCGATCATGGAGGGCTTCTACATCAACACCATAGCCTCTCCGATGATGTGTGAGTAGTTTACTGCAGACCTTCGGGTCATACTTATTAGCTAGATGGCTTCTTCTCTCTCTTTGGATCTCAATACAAAGTTCTCCATGATTCTCATGGAGATCTATTCGATGTAATCTTCTTTTGCGATGTGTTTGTTGAGACAGATGAATTGTGGATTTATGATCAAGTTTATCTATGAACAATATTTGAATCTTCTCTGAATTCTTTTATGTATGATTGGTTATCTTTGCAAGTCTCTTCGAATTATCAGTTTGGTTTGGCCTACTAGATTGATCTTTCTTGCAATGGGAGAAGTGCTTAGCTTTGGGTTCAATCTTGTGGTGTCCTTTCCCAGTGACAGTAGGGGCAGCAAGGCACATATTGTATTGTTGCCATCGAGGATAACAAGATGGGGTTTATATCATATTGCATGAGTTTATCCCTCTACATCATGTCATCTTACTTAATGTGTTACTCTGTTCCTTTGAACTTAATACTCTAGATGCATGCTGGATAGCGGTCGATGTGTGGAGTAATAGTAGTAGATGCAGGCAGGAGTCGGTCTACTTGTCTCGGACGTGATGCCTATATACATGATCATACCTAGATATTCTCATAACTATGCCCAGTTCTGTCAATTGCTCAACAGTAATTTGTTTACCCACCGTAATACGTATGCTCTCGAGAGAAGCCACTAGTGAAACCTATGGCCCGCGGGCCTATTTTCCATCATATTAATCTCCCGTCAACAAGCTATTTCTGGCACTGTTTATTTTGCTTTCTTTACTTTGCATATTTATCATAAAAATACCAAAAATATTATCTTATCATATCTATCAGATCTCACTTTCGTAAGTGATCTTGAAGGGATTGACAACCCCTTTATTGCGTTGGTTGCGAGGATTTTATTTGTTTGTGTAGGTGCGAGGGACTCGTGCGTGGCCTCCTACTCGATTGATACCTTGGTTCTAAAAAACTGAGGGAAATACTTACGCTGCTTTACTGCATCTCACTTTCCTCTTCAAGGTAAAACCAACGCAGTGCTCAAGAGGTAGCAAGAAGGATTTCTGGCACCGTTGCCGGGGAGTCTACGCAAAAGTCAACATACCAAGTACCAATCACAAACCCTTATTTCCCACATTACATTATTTGCCATTTGCCTCTCGTTTTCCTCTCCCCCACTTCACCCTTGTCATTTTATTTGCCCTCTATTTTTTGTTCGCCTCTTTTTCGCTCGCTTCTTGTTTGCTCGTGTATTGGATCGCTTGCTTGTCACGATGGCTCAAGATAATACCCAATTGTGTGACTTTACTAATACCAACAACAATGATTTCCTTAGCACTCCGATTGCTCCTCTTACCGATACTGAATCTTGAGAAATTAATGCTGCTTTGTTGAATCTTGTCATGAAAGATCAATTCGCCGGCCTTCCTAGTGAAGATGCCGCTACCCATCTAAATAGCTTCGTTGATTTGTGTGATATGCAAAAGAATAAAGATGTGGACAATGATATTGTTAAATTGAAGCAATTTCCTTTTTTCGCTTAGAGATCGTGCTAAAGCTTGGTTTTCGTCTTTGCCTAAAAATAGTATTGATTCTTGGAATAAGTGCAAAGATGCTTTTATCTCTAAGTATTTTCCTCCCGCTAAGATCATCTCTCTTAGAAACGATATCATGAATTTTTAAGCAACTTGATCATGAACATGTTGCACAAGCTTGGGAGAGGATGAAATTAGTGATACGTAATTGCCCTACACATGGTTTGAATTTGTGGATGATTATACAAATTTTTTTTATGCTGGATTGAATTTTGCTTATAGAAATCTTTTATATTCGGCCGCGGGAGGCACTTTTATGGAAATCACTTTAGGAGAAGCTACTAAACTCCTAGATAATATTATGGTTAATTATTCTCAATGGCACACTGAAAGATCTACTAATAAGAAAGTGCATGCGATAGAAGAAATTAATGTTTTGAGTGGAAAGATGGATGAACTTATGAAATTATTTGTTAATAAAAGTGTTTCTTATGATCCCAATGATATGCATTTGTCTACTTTGATTCAGAATAATAATGAATCTATGGATGTGAATTTTGTTGGTAGGAATAATTTTGGTAACAACGCGTATAGAGGAAACTTTAATCCTAGGCCGTACCCTAGTAATTCCTCTAATAATTATGGTAATTCCTACAACAATTCTTATGGAAATTATAATAAGATGCCCTCTGATTTTGAATCTAATATTAAATAATTTATTACTTCGCAAAAGAGTTTCAATGCTTTGATTGAAGAAAAATTGCTTAAGATTGATGAGTTGGATAGGAACGTTGATAGAATTTGTCTTGATGTTGATTCTTTGAAACTTAGATATATTCCACCTAAGCATGATATCAATGAGTCTCTCAAAGCCATGAGAATTTCCATTGATGAGTGCAAGGAAAGAACCGCTAGGATGCGTGCTAAGAAAGATTGCTTTATAAAAGCGTGTTCTTCTATTTTTCATGATAATAAAGATGAAGATCTAAAAGTTATTGATGTGTCTCCCATTAAATCTTTGTTTTGCAATTTGAATCTTGATAATGATGGGGTTGAATATGAGCTACCTTTACCTAGAAGGCGTTCCAAAAATTCAGAGTCTTTAGATCTTGATGCTAAAATTGTTAAAAGTGGGATTGAAGAGGTTAAAACCTTAAATATCAATGAACCCACTATTTTGGATTTCAAGGAATTTAATTATGATAATTGCTCTTTGATAGATTGTATTTCCTTTTTGCAATCCGTGCTAAATTCTCCTCATGCTTATAGTCAAAATAAAGCTTTTACTAAACATATAATTGATGCTTTGATGCAATCTTATGAAGAAAAACTTGAGTTGGAAGCTTCTATCCCTAGAAAACTTTATGATGAGTGGGAACCTACAATAAAAATTAAAATTAAAGATCATGAGTGATATGCTTTGTGTGATTTGGGTGCTAGTGTTTCCATGATTCCAAAAACTTTGTGTGATTTGCTTGGTCTCCGTGATTTTGATGATTGTTCTTTAAACTTGCACCTTGCGGATTCCACTATTAAGAAACCTATGGGAAGAATTAATGATGTTCTTATTGTTTCAAATAGGAACTATGTGCCCGTAGATTTCATTGTTCTTGATATAGATTGCAATCCTTCATGTCCTATTATTCTTGGTAGATCTTTCCTTAGAACGATTGGTGCAATTATTGATATGAAGGAAGGGAATATTAGATTCCAATTTACGTTAAGGAAAGGAATGTAACACTTCCCTAGAAATAAAATTAAATTACCATATGAATCTATTATGAGAGCCACTTATGGATTACCTACCAAAGATGACAATACCTAGAGATATCTTCACTTTTATGCCTAGCTAGGGGCGTTAAACGATAACGCTTGTTGGGAGGCAACCCAATTTTATTTTTGTTCCTTGCTTTTTGCTCCTGTTTAGTAATAAATAATTTATCTAGCCTCTGTTTTGGTTGTGTTTTTTTGTGCTTAATTAGTGTTTGTGCCAAGTAGAACCGTTGGGAAGACTTGGGGAAAGTCTTGTTGATCTTGCTGTAGAAAACAGGAACTTTAGCGCTCACGAGAATCGCTGCCATTTTTATTTGGAAGGCAATATTTAGTTAATTCTTTTTTAATATGACTAATAGATAAATTCCTCACTTCCAGCAATTTATTTTATAATTTTTGGGGTTCCAGAACTTGCGTTAGCTACAGATTACTACAGACTGTTCTGTTTTTGACAGATTCTGTTTTTCGTGTGTTGTTTGCTTATTTTGATGAATCTGTGGCTAGTAAAAGAGTTTATAAACCATAGAGAAGTTGAAATACAGTACGTTTAACACCAATATAAATAAAGAATGAGTTCATTACAGTACCTTGAAGTGGTATTTTGTTTTCTTTGGCTAACGGAGCTCACGAGATTTTCTATTTTGAGTTTTGTGTTGTGAAGTTTTCTAGTTTTGGGTAAAAGATTTGATGGATTATGGAACAAGGAGTGGCAAGAGCCTAAGCTTGGGGATTCCCATGGCACCCCAAGATAATCTAAGGACACCTAAAAGCCAAAGCTTGGGGATGCCCCGGAATGCATCCCCTCTTTTCGTCTACTTCCATCGGTTACTTTACTTGGAGCTATATTGTTATTCACCACATGATATGTGTTTTGCTTGGAGCGTCTTGTATTATTTGAGTCTTTATTTTTTAGTTTGCCACAATCATCCTTGATGTACACACCTTTTGAGAGAAACACACATGATTCGGAAATTGTTAAAATACTCTATGCGCTTCACTTATATCTTTTGAGTTATATAGTTTTTGCTCTAGTGCTTCACTTATATCTTTTAGAGCACGGTGGTGGATTTGTTTTATAGAAACTATTGTTCTCTCATGCTTCACTAAGATTATTTTGAGAGTCCAACAAAACAGCGTGGTAATTTGCTTTAATTATGTTAGGCATTCAAGATTAGTAATTTTTTTCTTATGAGTGTGTTGAATACTATGAGAAGTTTGATACTAGATAATTGTTTTGAGATATGAAGATGGTGATATTAGAGTCATGCTAGTTGAGTAGTTTTGAATTTGAGAAATACTTGTGCTATAGTTTGTGATTCCCGTAGCATGCACGTATGGTGAACCGTTATGCGATGAAGTCGGAGCATGATTTATTTATTGATTGTCTTCCTTATGAGTGGCGGTCGGGGACGAGCGATTGTCTTTTCCTACCAATATATCCCCCCCTAGGAGCATGCGTGTAATACTTTTCTTTGATAACTTGTAGATTTTTGCAATAAGTATATGAGTTCTTTAGGACTAATGTTGAGTCCATGGATCATACACACTTTCTTCCTCCCACCATTGCTAGCCTCTCTAATACCATGCACTTTTCGCCGGTATCATACACCCACCATTTACCTTCCTCAAAACAGCCACCATACCTACCTATCATGGCATTTCCATAGCCATTCCGAGATATATTGCCATGCAACTTACCACCGTTCTGTTTATTATGACACGATCCATCATTGTCATATTGCTTGCATGATCATGTAGTTGACATTGTATTTGTGGCAAAGCCACCGTTCATAATTCTTTCATACATGTCACTCTTGATTCATTTGATATCCCGGTACACCGCCAGAGGCATTCACATAGAGTCATATTTTGTTCTAAGTATTGAGTTGTAAGTAAATAAAAGTGTGATGATCATCATTTTTAGAGCATTGTACCAAGTGAGGAAAGGATGATGGAGACTATGATTCCCCCACAAGTTGGGATGATACTCCAGACTAAATAAAAAAATATGAGAGAAAAAGAGAGAAGGGACAATGCTACTATCCTTTTACCACACTTGTGCTTCAAAGTAGCACCATGATCTTCATGATAGAGAGTCTCCTATGATATCACTTTCATATACTGGTGGGAATTTTTCATTATAGAACTTGGCTTGTATATTCCAATGATGGGCTTCCTCAAATGCCCTAGGTCTTCGTGAGCAAGCGAGTTGGATGCACACCCACTTAGTTCCTTTGGTTGAGCTTTCATATACTTATAGCTCTAGTGCATACGTTGCATGGCAATCCCTACTCACTCACATTGATATCTATTAATGGGCATCTCCATAGCCCATTGATACGCCTAGTTGATGTGAGACTATCTTCTCCTTTTTTTGTCTTCTCCACAACCACCATTCTATTCCACATATAGTGCTATGTCCATGGCTCATGCTCATGTATTGCGTGAAGATTGAAAAAGTTTGAGAACACCAAAAGTATGAAACAATTGGTTGGCTTATCATCGGGGTTGTGCATGATTTAAATACTTTGTGTGGTGAAGATAGAGCATAGCCAGACTATATGATTTTGTAGGGATAACTTTCTTTGGCCATGTTATTTTGAGAAGACATAATTGCTTAGTTAGTATGCTTAAAGTATTATTATTTTTATGTCAATATTAAACTTTTGTCTTGAATCTTTCGTATCTGAATATTCATGCCACAATTAAGAGAATTACATTGAAATTATGCCAAGTAGCATTCCACATCAAAAATTCTATTTTTATCATTTACCTACTTGAGGACGAGTAGGAATTAAGCTTGGGGATGCTTGATACGTCTCCAACGTATCTATAATTTTTGATTGTTCCATGCTATATTATATTCTGTTTTGGACATTGTTGGACTTTATTATACACTTTTATATTATTTTTGGGACTAACCTATTAAACAGAGTGCCAGCCCAGAATTGCTGTTTTTTTGCCTATTTAAGAGTTTTGTAGAAAAAGAATATCAAACGGAGTCCAAGCGGAATGAAACCTTCGGGAATGTGATTTTTGGAATGAACATGATCTAGAGGACTTGGACCCTACATCAACAAAGCTACCAGGAAGGCACGAGGTAGGGGGGGCGCCTACCCCCCCAGGTGCGCCCTCCACCCTCGTGGGGCCCACGTTGCTCCACTGACGTACTTCTTCCTCCTATATATACCTACATACCCCCAAACTACCAGATACGAAGCCAAAAACCTAATTCCACCGCCGCAACCTTCTGTACCCGTGAGATCCCAGCTTGGGGCCTTCTTCGGAGCTCCGCCGTAGGGGGCATCGATCACGGAGGGCTTCTACATCAACACCATAGCCTCTCCGATGATGTGTGAGTAGTTTACCTCAGACCTTCGGGTCCATAGTTATTAGCTAGATGGCTTCTTCTCTCTCGTTGGATCTCAATACAGAGTTCTCCATGATTCTCGTGTAGATCTATTCGATGTAATCTTATTTTGCGGTGTGTTTGTTGAGACCGATGAATTGTGGGTTTATGATTAAGTTTATCTATGAAAAGTATTTGAATCTTCTCTGAATTCTTTTATTTTTGATTGGTTATCTTTGCAAGTCTCTTTGAATTATCATTTTGGTTTGGCCTACTAGATTGATCTTTCTTGCAACGGGAGAAGTGCTTAGCTTTGGGTTGAATCTCGTGTTGTCCTTTCCTAGTGACTGTAGGGGCAGCAAGGCACGTATTGTATTGTTGCCATCGAGGATAACAAGATGGGGTTTATATCATATTGCATGAGTTTATCCCTCTACATCATGTCATCTTACTTAAAGTGTTACTCTGTTCCTTTGAACTTAATACTCTAGATGCATGCTGGATAGCGGTCGATGTGTGGAGTAATAGTAGTAGATGCAGGCAGGAGTCGGTCTACTTGTCTCGGACGTGATGCCTATATACATGATCATACCTAGATATTCTCATAACTATGGTCAATTCTGTCAATTGCTCAACAGTAATTTGTTTACCCACCGTAATACTTATGCTCTCGATAGAAGCCACTAGTGAAACCTATGGCCCGCGGGTCTATTTTCCATCATATTAATATCCCGTCAACAAGCTATTTCTAGCACTGTTTATTTTGATTTCTTTACTTTGCATCCTTATCATAAAAATACCAAAAATATTATCTTATAATATCTATCAGATCTCACTTTCGTAAGTGACCATGAAGGGATTGACAACCCCTTTATTGCGTTGGTTGCGAGGATTTTATTTGTTTGTGTAGGTGCGAGGGACTCGTACATGGCCCCCTACTGGGTTGATACCTTGGTTCTGAAAAACTGAGGGAAATACTTATGCTGCTTTACTGCATCACCCTTTCCTCTTCAAGGGAAAACCAACACAGTGCTCAAGAGGTAGCAATGATCTTAGCGGGAGGAAAATACTTAGAGATAAAAGCATGTTTGCACTTATTCCATGAATCAATACTATTTGTAGGCAAAGACGAAAACCAAGTTTTAGCACGATCTCTAAGTGAAAACAGAAATAGCTTCAATTTAACAATATCATTATCCACATCTTTCTTCTTTTGCATATCACACAAATTAACAAAGCTGTTTAGATGGGTAGAGACATCTTCACTAGGAAGACCAGAAAACGGATCTTCATAACAAGGTTTAGCAAAGCAGTATTAATTTCACAAGATTCAGCATCGGTAAGAGGAGCAATCGGGGTGCTAAGAAAATCATTGTTGTTGGTATTGGAAAAATCACACAATTTAGTATTGTCTTGAGCCATCATGACAAACAATCCAACACACAAGCACACAAGAAGCAAGCCAAAAGAGGCGAACGGGAAAAAGGCGATCATCGGTATATCCTGCAGTGGTTAACTCCCTTCCAATCCTGCAGAGCCAATCATCTGCTACTATAGGCTCGGTGCTACTGGAAAACACCGGCGACTGCAACCTCAGAAAACGGGCTAAGTTGTCAACTGGTGGTGGATTGTTGTTGTTGTTGTTGTTGTTGCCCTGGTTCTGAACTAACAACTGCATCAGGGTATTCTGTTGCTGGATCAACTGAGTGAGCTCCGGTGGGAAAGCAAATCCGGGGTCACGTCTCGGAGGCATCTGATGGGTTTTAGAGGGGAGAGAATTAGAATAGAATGAGGTCTAATGAGAAAGCACTACCCATATGCACATGAGACAAACACAAACATTTCACTCAATCAATAAAGCAAGGCATACAATCGGTCTAGAACTATCGCAAAAGTGCTCGGACTACAATATTTACATGGTGGAATACTACTACTGATGTGGTGGTCTACTAAAAATATTCCTCGGTTGAAGACTCCATGATATCTGCTCCAGCTTCGTCTTCAAAGTCATCATCACTAAGGTCGGAGTCAGTGTCGTCGATGATGATGTAGTCCTCTAGGCGAATCTCCTTGGGTTCTTCGTCTTCTTCTAATGGTGCGGGGTCTCCGAGGAATACTCCTAGCTTCCTTTCTAGATCGTCGTTCTTCTCCACTAGTACGACGATTTCCTCCTCCTAATCTTCATGTGTAGCCTTAAGTTCTTCCTCCAGTTTCGTGATCCTTGTCATCGCGTTCTTCACATCTATCATGTCTGCGCACATCTGATTCTCCTGGCATCGAATGTGCTGGTTTAGTTCCTAGATGAAAGCTGCAATTGATCTATCCTTCCTGGTGCTGATCATCTCCCGTTGCTCATCTCGGTGCCCACAGATCTGGTAGATAGTATCTTTAAGCTCCTTTTGGTAAACTTCTCCAATGCGTCCCATGGTGATGTGAGCTGCCATACTCTTGCCTAGACTCCAGGTTGGTGCATCAAAGGAAAACTCTTTGGGTTTAGTGACTGGCGTGAAGGTTCTTCCTGGAACTTGAGCTTGAATCATCCATCGCTCCTCTTCTGGTAAAGTGGCGTTGTAAGTCCCGGTGAAGCTTGGTATTCCAATGTTCAAGTACCTAGTGACTTCCTTCAAGTGTCGTCCAAAAGGTGCTTCTTCATCCGGTTGTGCAAACTTGTTCCTTGCATCCGCCATCCTAAAGGGTGGAAAATGGAGAGGAGTCAAAAATGAGAAGAGAATAGTGATCTATGGCTTTTAGCTTAGTGGTCATGTCCTACACTCAGCGTGTGCTCTAATACCATCTGGTAGCGACCCGACCTCAAATGGTCAAGTCTCCGTGCTTTAGTGTCATCCCTGGATCGGTAATGCTGACACACACAGTACTCGAGGCTTTATAACAGAGTAGCAATCACACACTTATTACATCGAATGTCTCAAAAGAGAATTTATTACAATAAATATGGCTTAAGGCCATCTAATACGATAACAGCGGAAGGCTTGGAAGATAAAGTGAGTCCATCAACTCCAACGGCATAGCTGAGCTGCACGACAATGACCTAATGAACCTTAATCCTCGTCTAAAAAGTCTGCAACATAATACGTTGCAGCCCGAAATTGGGTCAGCACATGGAATATGCTGGCAAAGTAACACAGTAGAGCAAGAACAGAATAATGCTATCACTACATGCATATTTGGCTGGTGGAAAGCTCTATGGTTACAGTTTTGCGGAAAGCCAATTTTTGCCTACAACAAAGGAATAGATTTTAATTTAACTATCATGGTAGTTGAAACATCATTGAGAAGGTTCCTCCAACTCAATCCCAATTAAATTAATTATCAACCCGACAATATTAATTTAGAGTGATGAGATACTTAAGATACTCCAAGTACTAGATACTCAAGATGTCCATAACCGGGGACACGGCTAACCATGATTAGTTTGTACACTCTGTAGAGATTTGCCCACTTTTCCCCACAAGACTCGATCTCCTCCGTTGGATTTCTCGCACTACATGGTGTTTGAGAAACGGATGACCGAGACACAGTCTTTCAGGAACATTAACTCTCTACTCCGGGCAGACCATACCAAACCTACAACTCACTACCTACTGATCCACCTCCTTAAGAGCTTCACGTAACTTACTCAACTATGCTAGAGCCCATAATAGCTTGCGGCTGCACACAGAAGTTTCTAGCATGAATCATCTCAGTTCCCTTTGAGCCTGGGTGGCAGTCCATAGGAAGATCACATGGGTACTCCGGGATTTCCAAAAAATACAGGCAACACTGGGTACTCTAGGTTCCTCAATCCACCCAGATGTGTATTTAAGTTGCCACCTTAAGTTGAACCATTAATTAACAATCTCACATCTGTCATGGATTTCACTCACCCAAACCACGTCTATGAGCATAGCATAGCAATATAAGCAACGCGTAGAAGTAACTCCCAAGGGTTTGAATGTAACATGGCAATAGGTTCTACCTCATCAACTACTTCCCAACCCACAAGTTAATAACATCCTAATCATGCAGTGTTTGAGGATTGGAACTAATGCATAAAAACTGGGTGATAAAGGGGTATGATCAAAGTGTTACTTGCCTTGCTGACGATCCACGAAACCTAGGGACTCCAAATAACACGCTTCGCACTCCGGGAATTCTATTGCAAACAAACAATAGCATACATAAGCAATCAAGCAAGGAGACGCGTGTAAAACTCACATAAGAGGATTTAACCAGAAAGTTCAACTTCAGAACTCCGGTTTGCAAAAGGAATCAAATCAAACGGAGCAACGAAACTCAAACAGTGAAAGAAACAAGATCCGTTTACTAATCTGGACCTAGGTCAAATTTTACAGTAGCAAAAGCTTATTCAAGTTGGTTAAACGGAAAGAGGGTCTCGGGACGAAGATCTAGGCGCTTGAATCGCCTGATTCCAATAAATGAGCGAAAAGATAAACTAGAACGAAAATCGGATCAGAAATCGCGATCAGAAATAACCGCAGAAAAATCCGATCAAAGAAAACTGACGAACAGGCTAACGAATGAGCGTTCGTTGTCTGTAACTAACGAGAGAAAACCGTTCGTAAAATGAACGTACGAACAAACATCCACTAAAAAGAAAAACTAGCGAACCGAAAAAAACAAACTTGGGTTTTCTTTAAAAAAACGGATCAGTTTTCTTAAAAAAACAAGGCGCAGCGGCTACCTCGTCGGTCCGGCGAGACACGGCGGGGTGAGGCGGCGGTAGCGGCGAGGCGGCATTGCGGGGCTGCGGTAGGGCGGCGCGGCACGGCAGCGGGCGGCGGCGGCTGCGGCTGCGGGGAGGGCGAGGCGGTGGTAGCAGGTGGTGGTGGCGGTGGGGGGGCTGGTATTTAAGAGGGGGTAACTTGGGGAGGGGGCAAGGGGCCGCGGTGGTTTGCAAAAAGAATCAAACCAAACGAAGCAAAGAAACTGAAACGACGAAAGAAACAAGATCCGTTTACTAATCTGGACCTAGGTCAAATTTTACAGTAGCAAAAGCTTGTTCAAGTTGGTTAAACGGAAAGAGGGTCTCGAGACAAAGATCTAGGCGCTTGAATCGCGTGATTCCAATAAACGAGCAAAAAGATAAACTAGAACGAAAATCAGATCAGAAATCGCGATCAGAAATAACCGCGGAAAAATCTGATTAAAGAAAATTGACGAACAGGCTAACGAACGAGCGATCGTTGTCTATAACTAACGAGCGAAAACCATTCATTAAAACGAACGTACGGACGAACGTCCGCTAAAAAGAAAAACCGGGAAAAACCGGCGAACCGAAAAAAACGAACTAGGGTTTTCTTTAAAAAACCGGATCGGTTTTCTTAAAAAAACCGGCGCAACGGCTACCTCGTCGGTCCGGCGAGACATGGCGGCGACGGCGGGGCGAGGCGCGGCAGCGGCGAGGCGGCGCGGCGGGGCTGCGGCAGG